>NC_026476.1:4000644-4107754 GCF_000240135.3 Fusarium graminearum PH-1
GCGCAGAACTCGGGAGATGCAATGGCAGCACGAAAGTGTCGTGGGCGTCGTACCTTCTTTCCGGCGTATCTGCCGCGGGTGATGATGGCGACTCGGCCGACCTTGAGGAACTTCATCTTGTCCGGCGGTGTGTTGTCTGCTGGTTAGTGAAGTTGCGAGGAGTTGACAAGACAGTCGTATGGAGATTGTGGACGGATTTTTTGATTTCGTCCACAAGCGAATGTGCGTGACCGCACGGACCACTTACATATCACGTGCCCGATAAGCCCCGGGGCAAATTGCTGTTCAGGGTCATATCGTGAAGCACTGCCAACCAAGTACTAATCAACAGAGGTATGTTGGACAAATGCTGAAGAGGTTTAATTGAATTCGCAAGAGGAGGAATCTCGTATGGAGAAGAATTTCTTCAAATAATATAGATGTTTTGTATTATTAGGCGCTGCCCAACGATGTACTCATCGTGCTACATTGATCTTAAAATAACTACATGCCCGAGTTTATGAGCACAGAACTAGATTCAGTTTGATTCAAGAAGCTTGCCATACTTATCTCTCTACCTTTACTGCATAAGCTCGACTGAATCACCCTCTGTTAATTTCTAGGCTGCGTATTCCACCTGCACTCCTGATGGGGAAAAGTTCGTTCTGACGACGAAAAAGGCAGTAACCCTCACTTGTAACATTGCCCAGTTAGAAACATCACTGGAAAAGGCCATCGGTTCGATCCCGAGCATTGCTATTCTTTCGTTTTTTGCGCTTTCGAAGTATCTTGCTCACTCCATCACTCGCATGGTCACGTGGTCGGACAGCTTCGACTCTAATGACAGGTGGGCAGGCAAAGTGAGCTCCATCGAAGCATCTCATCCAACCTGATCCCGTGTACCTATTCACAATGCCTGCTGCACCAGCATACATCATCTCTCGCGTTGCAGACCCGATTTTTGGTGTTCTGATCGGCCTCTCAGCAGCTGCCACCAGAATCAATCGTGAGGAGAAGGACAAAGGTCGAACAACCCAACAGACCCTTGAAGATGCGCGACGGTAATACTATCACAAGTCACTTGCTCAGTTGACCTGGAAACTAATTCTCGGTACAGACGAGTAGGACTTTCTTCCAAGTCTTCTTAATTCAACTGGCCTCACTTCAACTACTGGGTCATTATTTCTCTCACCACGTCTCATCTGTACAACTTGGTGTCATATTATTTTTCAACTTTTTGGGATATCAAGTCTTATTATATATACACAGTCTATCCACCAAACGATGGACCGTATTCCTTCTTCATTGCTTCTCGCACAATTTGTCCGCAAAGCTTGGCTGTCGGGTTGACACTAACAGCCAAGCCCTTTGCAATTGGGTTCCCATATCTTCCTCCGAATGCGAGGTCCCGAGACGCAGCCTCCTCAAAGTCCAGCCTTTCCCATCTGGATTCATCGAGAGCCTCGTCAATATCCAGGGAACGTGTCGGCAATAGCCTGGCTGTCTTGAGATATAATGCAGCCCGTTGGGTGTGGGCCATTGATAGAGTGCGTGCAACCTGTGGGGAAATAGGTGTTGTTGTTGATGGCGGGGAAAGCAGGGTAATTGAGACCTTCATATCCCCCAGAACTGTAGTGACAGCCTTTTTTCTTTCAGTTTGGTCGGGATTCTCGATCAAAGGCATAGAGTTGTCCTTGCTATCCGACAGCAGCATGGCGTCGCCATATAATCGCCTCAGGATCTGGACGCGGTTGTTTCTGGCGCTGGCATAATTGGGGTACTCAGATATCATACCCTCTACTGCTGAAAGGCTTTGCTGATAACCTTTGACGGCGACATCTTTAGCTTCCTCGGCCGAGAGACTCTTGAGTTGGGCCTCAAGGCTTTGAATAGAACGGATGATTTCACGCTCTTTTTCGACTACCCGCTCGTACACACTGGCATCCGTGATGTTTGGATCGCGGGGCAGTGAAGAGTCAAGGACAATGCCGGCATATGGGTTGGACTCAGGGTCCTTGATTTTCTCAAGGATGTTGATGTCGTGTTTGCTCAAGCACACGGAAGTCATCTTGGCTCTTGTTGAGTAACAATTGAGCTGATAATACAAGGCAACCTTGATCAGAAATATTTGATATCCGGCAATGAAGATATGATCAATTGGGGTTACGTTCAAAAAGGTCCAATCTGAGAATGCTCGGAAAATTGTTGAGACATGACAAAGCCACGGGGATGGCTGTTGAAATGGCTGACAGGCGTTCTAAATATCATTTCTGATATCCGGCTTGCTGTAAGCCGACCTGCCATAGTTGGCGTCTCGGCTTTAGCGGGAGCGTTCAATACCACGCGGCCAACCTCCACATCACCGATCATGGTTACATTGTTTGGTAATCGCAAGGATGGGATGCTTCGGCCGACTTGTTGCTGACAGTTCCGCAGTCCTTATGATATGCCGCCAGGCCATTGTCGTTAACCCGCGTTGATGTCTGTGGCAGCAATCGGCCCAACTCGGCTTGGTGCGGTTGGCGCCGCAGCGGGACACCGGCGGAAGGTTCCGCAATGATAGCCTTACAACCTTCAACAACCTCCTTCGGCACTACCGCCCATGAGATCGATCAACTAGGGGTATCTTGGCTCTTTGATGATATCAGTAAGGTCACTGTCTTACGCGGAAGCCCCGCGCGTGACCCTTGAGTCTACCATGACTGAAAGGCCTTGCTTTCTTACACCGCAATTGTCATTGGTCCTTTGTGTTATCATACGGAAGACCCAACGAGGATGTTACCGATGGATCTGTTTGGAATGGAGCTATCTCCTGCTCATCCTGGAAGGTGTCTTGGGCCGTACTATGCCTTCTCCAGGCGGAGGCGTTCCGTCAAATATGACAAAGAATAAAGCAAATACCTGTTGCTTCACAGGTTAAGCCGGGCTTGAATCAAAATCAGGATTTCTTACATATATGTCTGGACTCCCCCATCTTGTTCGTAATTGTCAATCCAGCACATTACCAAATCAGCCTTCATAGCTTCTCGAAGCAGCCACAAAGAAATATTTTGACTTCAGCTTCAAGCTTCAAATAAACGGTTACCCTATTTTGATATCAAAGACTCACCTATCGAACCGTCTGAGTGTCAATGTCCCCTTCTGCTATCACCAACTCGCCTCCCCAGCAGGCTGTCCAGCCTACTACTGTTCCCATTGCCTCTTCCCTCGATAAAGTCGACAATACCTTTGCGGTTCAGCCGCCCCCCAACTTCACCGGATATGACCACATAACCTGGTGGGTTGGCAATGCCAAGCAGGCTGCCTCCTATTACACCAACCTCTTTGGCTTCAAGCCCATTGCCTACAAAGGTCTCGAGACTGGCAGCCGATACTTTGCCTCATATGTAATTGAGAACAATGGCGTTCGATTTGTCTTTACCTCGCCTCTGCGATCTGAAGCTCACTTCCCCGACGATGAGCCCATCTCCAAGTCAGACCGAAAGCTTCTTAAGGAGATGTACGCTCATCTCGAACGACATGGTGACGCCGTAAAGGATGTCGCCTTTGAGGTCGAGAACGTCGAGGGAGTCTACCACAAGGCTGTCCAGGAGGGTGCCGTCGCTGTCCAAGACCCCAAGGTCAGCAAGGACAAGGAGCACGGCGGCGTCTCGACAGCTGTCATCTGCACATATGGTGACACCACCCATACTCTGATCTCTCGACAGAACTACACCGGACCTTTCCTCCCCGGTTACCGTGCCTGGAAGAAGCACAGTGCTACTGTGACTCTTCCTGAAGTTCCCCTGGTCCGCATCGACCACTGTGTCGGAAACCAGTCTTGGAACGAGATGGACTCGGCCTGTGCCTTTTACGAGCAGTGCCTTTCATTCCACCGCTTTTGGTCTGTGGATGACTCGCAGATCTGCACTGAGTTCTCAGCTCTGAGCTCCGTTGTCATGGCTTCTCCCAACAACGTTGTCAAGATGCCCATTAACGAGCCCGCTATGGGCAAGAAGAAGTCTCAGATTGAGGAGTATGTCATCTTCAACTCTGGTCCCGGTGTTCAGCACATCGCCCTTCTTACCCATGATATCATCGCCTCTGTCACAGCTCTCCGTGCCCGTGGCGTTGACTTTATCGACGTCCCCTCAACATATTACACCAACATGCGCCACCGTCTCAAGACTGAGCGCCGCAACTGGGAGCTCAAGGAAGAGTTTGAGACTCTTGAGCGTCTCAACATCCTGATCGACTACGATGAGGGTGGCTATCTGCTACAACTCTTTACTAAGCCTCTCATGGACCGACCCACGGTTTTCATTGAGATCATCCAGCGCGAGGAATTCGATGGTTTCGGCGCTGGTAACTTTAAGAGCTTGTTCGAGGCTATCGAGCGTGAGCAAGCTGAGCGTGGCAACCTGTAAAAGACTGGCTCTTTACGTTCCACACATTGACTGCAGACACGGCAGTATTGTTTGCAAACTATATGCAAACCCAACCTAGCAACATTTTCAGAGGAGGATACAAAAATTCAGTTGAAGCACGAGACGAGTTTATGATAGCATGACGTTTATTACGATGCTTGACCCAGATACACCGATGCCTGCAAGGCCTTTTACCTGCAGGACTATTTAGACTGGAATGAAACAAAAAACTTGACAATAATTTTGATGCCCCTTATGCGCCGCTTGTGTGGCCGTGACAATGATACTCATACGCAATAAGCTGTTACCATATGAAAACTCCCCAATTGTTTTATTCATTCCCGGGTATAAATACTCATAAACAACCGTCCTACTAACCTCATGTCATGGCAACATCGCCGTTTGTATGCGTAGCCGTACCATTCTGTTCCCCCGATGCGGCAGCACCATCAGTCTTTGATACTAAACTTTGGCAACCTGGACAGTTGTGGACGACCTCATGGGCAAAGACATCACAGTCGATACAAAAGTGTTGTCCGCAAACCTCACATGCGTAGCGGCCGCTCTCGCTGACGCCTTTGGCTGTCTTTGGCGCGCCACTGTCTTCCTTAGACTTGTCGTGCCCTTTGTTCTTCGGTGGCTCAGGAAAGGGCGCAAGACATGAAAAACAGCCTGCTGAGGTGGTGGCTTTGGCCCAAGGTACTTCGATCCAGTTCCTTAGCGGAAATAGATGGTGGTATGATCGGGCCAGATGCGTTGACAGAATAAGCGTAAGATCACACGATGGGCACTCAGAGGGGATACGGCACACGCGAGCGCCGCAACGGGTGCAAAGATAACCTTCGCGGCAAGGCCGATTGTGACAGGCGCAGTAACTCGTCGTCCCGTTAGGAACAAGCGTTCGGGATGGGAACCCCATCATGAGCAGGCTGGCTGTGCTCTGCGCAACCGTGCGCGTCACTGGAGGCGTTGTAGCTGCGAGGAAGAGTTCGCGGAAGTGAACCTCGTCCATTGCGATATTGTATTGTGACTCATCGCCGGCATTTGTCCGTGAGCACAGATCTGCGCAGATGGCCAGATGGGCGGATAATCCGACAATGGAAACGCGTATTCGGTCTGTGATGAGGTTGCCGATGGTCTCGTGGATATCGCCGGGATCGCTCGATAATAGGGCGCCGTAGATAATAAAGACTTCTCGTGTGCCGTGGGAGGGCGCATGGCTGTAGTACGTTAGCTTGGTGGTCCTTCCCTAATGATGGCAGTATCGAGCTCACAATAGAGCTCCTCGACACATCTCGAGAGCGTTCTGCAAACTTGGATTTCCCTGAGGATCTTGACTCTCCAATCCCTTTAGCTTATCCAAATGTTCCGCTGGGTTTCCTCCCACGTCGCTGACTCTGACAGCAACACCATCGCGCATACCAATAATGCCTAGCTGCGAAATGGGGTTCTGCTCAAAGAACTCTCGTACAAAAGCAACCGCATAGCTCAGCATAAGCCGGTATCTCGTCGGCAGAAGGTCCTTCTCCGTCATAGCAAACGACATGTCCAGCACAAGCACCATGTGTCGAATAATTCCTCTCTGTAGCGGTGTTGTGTCGCGTAGTAGTCGCTTTCGCTTCTCGGCTTCGAGTACGTTGATACTCAGGACGCCGTCTTGGTCCTCGTCGGGTAGGCCTGTCTCCCAAGTCCGCTTCGAGACTTCCCAAGCTCTAGCTGAGTCGCCTTTTCTCGATTTCGAGGATTTGCCTTTCGTTGCTTGGGGATTGTCGTTGGAGACGCGATGGTCCATGAGGTCGTCGTCCGACATGTCGCCGACATACTCGCCGTCGGAGTCAGCCATGGTCGTGCGTAGTATAGGTCAGTATTTTTTGGATATGAAAATGGAGCGAGGAAAGGGAAGGAAAAGGAAAGAGAACAATGGCTGTCGTGTGATGGTGGTGACGAAATTAAGTGTACAAGGCTGAGATGGTTGCACAGCCTTGCCATAGCAGATCCACTCTTAGGATCTTTAGAGTAGATCGCCCAGCCAATAGCGCATGCGCAAATACAAGCTTGCAAGTTGTAAGTCGGCAGAAGCATTCACCTTGATACCAGTATATGTTGATGAGTGCGCTGTGTGTCGTCCCAGGAAAGGTAGCGACAGCATACAGATAGATAGACCTATATCATATGTGTTGTATTGGGCTTCTTCCTTGTTAGGTTTCTTTCTTCACCGATAACTAACAGTATTTGATCGCTAATCACATTTTGAGATATAAGTAATATGTGTAAGAATTGTTACTTGATTAACCGAATCTAAATTTGATTTCCTTATGCATTAGTCGCTCATCAGGGTATAACTACGATCGAAAACTAATCACTACTATATACAAGCCAAAGGGTACTAAATCTTCCCACCGTAGCATGCAAAAAAACAGACATAACCCAGCAAAATTTTCACCAATAAATCCCATTGGCAAAGCTGGACGTAATTCCTCCTCTCGCAAGCCCAACAATAATCGCGTGCCGGCTGCCCTTGATGCAAAGTACCCAATCATCCGTCGTTCTATCGCATCCCCATTGAATCGCATTGAGTACGTTCAAACCACCCACCAACTCAAAAAAGAGTGCCGTCCTCATTTTGAAACTTCAAGCAAAAAATCATGTTCATAACGTGTGTACGTCGTTCGACCGTGAGCTGGGTCGTCGAGTGTAAGGAGGGATATCGAAACCGAAAATAAGTACGCCGCCAAACGCCGTCCCAAAAGCAAAACCCGCAACAATGTTGAAATCAGTGCTGCATTAAGGGTAGGTGTTGGTGACAGGCATCGGCCAGTCGTCTTCCGTGATGCTGGACCAGAAGACCCAGACCATGATGACTGAAAGCAGAGTGAAGAGCGTTTGGAAAAGAGCGCCGTCAATCTTCCCGCTTGTGCCGTCACAGATGTACTTGCTGACGGCGTAGTTGAAGACTTGTCCGATAGCAAAAAGGAGCCCGGCGGCGGCAAGGTAAATCATGGGGCGCGTCTCGCCGAGAATTCGGACAACCAGGATAGCCTCGAGGACAAAGTAGGCGACGAGGAAGATCAATGGAACAAGCTGATAAAGGACATAAAGGGCGATGTTTCGGTTTTTAGGACCGTCGTGGCTCGAGTCCCAATAACCAGTCCATGAGAGGCCGGTGTCGAGGGCGATATAGCCAGTTCCAACGAGTAAAACGCCAGCTGAGATAACAATAAGAGCGATCGAGAGAGGAGTACCGTCGTCGATGATCTGGTAACCTACTACAGCATTGAGCATTAGAATCCAACAGGTGGCAATAATCATGCCGATGTGGATAGCGGAGAAGGCCTGGTAATGTCAGTGCATGGCTCGGCAGACGTCGGTTGAGTTGGAAACTTACAACTCTAACAGTGCTGTTGAGAGGAAACTCTCCGACGGAAAAGATCTCGCATATGCTGATGATGATGTAGCCAAGGAGGAATAATTGCATCTCCCTTCGGCCAACAGCTGCTCGCTTCTTCTCTGATCGTAGCAGGAGAAAGCCGGCGGTGGCAATGGCAATGCCGGCAAGTAGAATAGAACCCAGGTTTCCGAGATGTCGTCCCCCGCTCAGAGAGATACCCTTGAGCTCACATCCTCCCCAGTCACCATTCTGGTCGTTTTTGGGAGACAGAAGCTATTGACGATCAGTACAGGTCCCCATTGTTTTTTCAGCTCCACTCCACCATGACGATTAATGGCGTAGGTAGATCAGGTAATTAATAACGTACATTGCAAACTGGGAGAGTAGAATCTCTGCAAAAGTCCTGTAGCACGTTGTGGTTAGAATTTGATCTCAATGCTGCTCAACAATGGAGAGTCGAGGGCGTACATGAAAGTTTCCAAATTCGGTAGACCCCATTGTGATTGCGGATGCGTAACTCCTCGATCAAAGGGGGTACACGTCCACTAGCAACCACAATTGGGGAGAGGACGGTTGTTTAGAATCGACCGAGTAACGCAGCGAAGGCGACGACGGGACAAAGGGAAGCGGTATCGTGAAATAATTCGTCGAGTTTTCGTATGTGAAGATGTAAAGTGGAAACAGGGAAAAAAGAGAAACGAGGATTTTCCCGACCCCTTGTCGTGTTGAGATAAATCGAGCGGTGGTTGAACTTGCTTGGCTTGGATTGACGGTGTCGTTGCTAGGACGGGGCTGCGGTGGCTGGTGGAACGACAAGCTATAATTTCGCGGTGTGTCCAGACAGCTCCCCAGTCAAGAATGCACTGTAGCAGATTATGCGGCAGACAATCCGGAAGCTTTGGAAGAGAAACAGGTTGAATTTTTGTAGAGAGATGAAAAAGAGGCGATGCAATATCTAAGCAGGTGCTTGCGATGACGGGCAGCAACAGCAAGATTGGATAGGACAGGACAGGATATTACAGAAAAAGCTGGTTTCCATGCGCGCACGCGAAGAAAGAGAGGCGAAACGGGCCAATATAAGATTAAAACAGCCCAGCGGGACTTTAGCAGGTTTTTGGGTGGTCTGGTCTCAGCGGGAGCGGAGGAGCAGACGGGCTGGGCTAAACTAAGCTAGTCACTAAGTGATGGACGGTCCAAGGGCCAATTCAGGGCAGCTCCATCCCAGGGTCGCATCACAGTTTAGTGCAGTCTAAGCCAGAATCAGAACAATGCTGGCAGGGTCGAATTGGATGGCAACCTCCAATTTGTTCCGTCGGTTGCCTTGGCTTGCCTTGCTGCTTTGACTCGATGCGATGCATGCCTGCCCGTCTGTTGTGTTGTTTGGCAGATTCGGGCAAGTGCTATGTAGCCAGCCCCACGAGCATCAACTTCCAGTTCCACTGAGTTGCCTTCTCATCATCACCCCCGGTAAACTAAAACGCAGGTACCTACCAGGGGGCATATCATGCTCTCTGAGAGTTCGTCTGAGTGGCTACCTCTGGCGGATCAAGACTTGAATGTCAACAGATTGGTGGGCGGTGATTGGTTCGGGGTATCAAATTACGATGGGCCACGCTTGATGAGACCGGGGGGGGGGGGGGGTTCAGTGAGATTGCTGTTGCAGAGAGACAGCTTTTTGTTATGCTTTTAGGGTGTTGATACCCGTATTCTTCGGCAAATGCACTAAGCTATGATACTTACTTGATCGCTGGTCTGTCCGAGGGAGAAAATAGTCCAAGGGTAAATATGGCATCATGTCGTTAAACTATCGAACCCCTCAGTGATAGGGATGAACAAGAGGGAGGGGCGGGCATTCGGTGATGGCGAAAGAATCTGTAGGTATTGCTTTGTTCGTCCAATTGCTTCTCGCTCGTATCGGTGCATGATTAGTAGCCAGGCCTGCCACTTTGATCAAACAACGTCACATTTTAACGGCTTCTTCCAGCCAAGACAGTGAGAAAAAACAATATGCAAGTCACTATGTGGGGAAGCAGTCAGTAATAAGCCGGCTCAGTACCTGTTCCAATGCGATTGAATTCAGCCACCGCATATATTAATTTGATTCTACTCGATGGAGTCTATATTTCTTATTCTTTGGTTCCTTCCGTCTTGTACCTTGTAATTCTCCTCATCATCGGTCTTGACCATCCGATAATTGACTGAACATCGTATCGAGCCTGTCCTTGAATCCGGACGCTACCTATTAGACAATGCACTGAAAGGATGAGGATAGGCCGGACCTAGTGCAGCCGTTTCGTTTCACTCTACCAATTGCGGCCTAAAGCAAATTGCAGTCTTGGCACTTACATCAAAGGCGCTCTGCGTTCAATGCTCGACGATCTTACTCTTGCAGTCGCTTTCGTGAGTTCGAACGAGCTGGGCTGCCTCAACTCTTCCTATCTGTCCTTTGCGTTTGATGTTTTCATTTCTGCAGAGAACGAATAATACTCTAGAGTCTGAAGATGCATATCCAGCAGGCCCGGTCCCTGTCCAATATGTCGCCATTTAATTCCTATGACATGCCTTTGGATGTCCCATGTCTCCCCTCAAGATCAGGTCGCCAAACTTGGAAGCTCGATTAGCCAAGGGAATCATCCTTTTACCCGCCACACCCGACCAAAGAATCTGTGTGGTTGATTGAGACAAGACCAATATGCTTGCAATTTCCTCTGGGTTGTCATTGTCAGTCCCAATCCACTAACCCAGATCAGATCCGAGTTGTATCCGTAGCGAGTCGCTACGGCCTCCGGCCCAACGTTAGCCTCTGGCTACTCTGCAGATCTACCATACAACACAACGCACCAGCCACGTCGCAAGTGTGGCCCAGTTGCTATTGTTGATTGATATTCACTGCAATTTCCTCTTGAGTATCTGTATTCCCACCAGCTTTCTAGGCTGAAATCCAAGGTTCCCAGCTCTTTGACATCAGCGTACAGATAACAGCACTCAATCTGATCTTCGGTGCAGCCGACACCAGCAGGGTCTTTGTTTCAGGATCATGACATAATTGCTTCATTGACTCTTGTGGGTTAAACGCTTAACTCTTGAATACGATTGGTGCTTCAAGTTTGTTTCAGGCCTGGTTTTCAACACCACATCTGCATATCTACCTTGCTTCTGCGCTCTACCCCGAAGAAAAGACAAGATGAAGATCTTTCTGAAGATCTATCTAGGTTTAAGTCTAGGTCTAGGTCATGCTCTCATGTGGCGCAGCGGATTACACGTTGGCTCGTGGCTGTGCGTCACACTTCAGTTCTTCTGGTGCGGCAAAGATGCTTCAGTTGGGCCCGTGTGACTGCTTCTACGGTTGACACGTGTAACGGTGACGATTGGGAGGCAAATCCTCTCATCTTGTGCAAGCTGCCACTTCAACTTCTTTACCAGTTCGTGGAAGCTTTTAGAGATTGTGGGGTGTTTTTGCTTTTGGACTGTCAGTTCGTAATTCGCCAAGCAGTCATGCATAATGAGACAAAATGCTGCAACTAAGCACGATATGAAACATTAGTTCAGCGCAACAAATAACCAGACATTCCAGCAAAAAGAAGGTAAACAATCAAGCTTCCTGCTAATAAGTTGACTAGTTTCGTTGACTCTTGTCAAATGTCGACACCGTGGGTATAGGGTATTTCCAGCACTCGTCAACATGGTTTCTTCACTTCCTACCTACATCTTATCCGTGGGTAAGTGAAGCCATTCAATCATAGTAACTGGAAGCCTGAAAGTCTTTTATTTACATACATTCATGTATAGTTCGACCAAGTTCTGAATGGTGCAAGTGTTGTTAATGATCAGGCATGTTACCCAACATGGTTCCACATATCACGACAGTAACAGCAGACACATTAACTTTACGTGGTTTAACAATGCATCGCAATTGACATTACTTTGCATGCAAATTCCGGTCGTTCAAGCAGGATCCCGTTGTATAATCTCGACTCACCTTACAAGCTGAGATCTTGAGCAACCTGCCTAGTTCTAGAAGCAATAAAGAACTATTATTAGACTAAAAAAGTTTATATACCCAGAGGAGGCTGTAGAGTTCAAGACTACACCCGAAGAGCCATACGACAACCAAGCCGTATATTAGTTATATTAAAAAAGTGGTCTGTACTCTGTACCTGCAGCGGGATTGCCGCTCTGGACCCTTGATGTGCAACATTGACAGTGACACTCACCTGATAGACACAAAAATAGTAACTATTGGTTTCACATGTATTAGCTAGCTGGATGAAAGAGAACCTTGATACTGCAATTGATGCGTAGTCATGACTTGGCTAGAGTGCAAGTGTAAACAAGCCCTGGCGTGCTGAATGTGTACAAAGCGACTGATACTCCTACTGTCAGTTTGGAGGGTCATGTTGTAGGCCGTGTTACTGTACTCACGATCCAAAGTTCGCTATTCTACTTAAAGTGATGTGTACTCTACAATCACCACCAAGCGCACAATTAGCATGTGACCTTCTGTAAATAGTGACTTAACGATACGATGATATCCCAGTTGTGGCTTGAGTATATCCTACCTCGATTTGATTCCACGAATGGAAGAGGGTCGGAAATATCATACCCTTCTCTGCGTTTCTCGTCAAGGTTCAACTCATTCTACTTCAGGTTGGTCTTTACGATGTTTGCCTTGCGTTTCCTCTCCAGCAGTGTAGACGGTAGAGGTGATACATGCTATTCAGGCAAGTCTCTTCGGTTCTCTTTATTGAACTCTTGCTCGCTGTTCGGTTTTTTTGTAGTAGACTTTTTGAGCTACCAACTTTGATACCCTAAAATCCCTCGCCTTTAGCACGCGACATGATTCAGAGAACTCGCGAGTCGTAGTGTTAGACGTACTGTGATAACAAGTGATGCTGTGCTTAGAATATTTGAGCAAATCTGACAGACGTCACTGTGTTTAATAGAGCTAGGAAATACTATACAGTCTCGCTAGGATACACATCTTGACGAAAGACATATACTGCATCACTTGTGATCACTTCGGATTAACTGACTGCGTTACATGCAGTCTTGTCACTCATTTGGAGAATTTGGTACTTCAGAAATCAACAAATTGAGCTCGGTTTCTTTAAAGAATGGTAGAAATACAAGTAAGCGTGAGCGTATACCGGCTTGCGTTGTCGAAATCATCTCGTGGCTGTTTATACGACCTCTTATTTATCTAGACAGATAGGAATGGCTGTATCTAGACTTGTTTGCCAGTGACATTACGTCTACTCTCTCGAATAACTTCCTGTTTCATATATCATGTGAGTATCTACCAGCGCGCCATACCGTTGAAACACCAAAGGTGATAGGGCAAGCAACGAACACACATGTCTGGTTAATATGTATACAATCTCAACTCCATACTTTGGATCTAGTTCATAGGTAACCTATTGTTGCGTGACGGCGATAAGATGCCCTAAGATTCGTGTCCTGTCACGGATACAGATACTCCAAAGGCAGCACCCCCCGTGATAACAGTGGCCATTTCTTCGCAATCATATAAGAGCTCTGTTTAAGCTTAACCCGTTATTATGAGATTTAAGAGATACCATTTCAGGCAAGGTTATTGTTAGAGAAAGACACTAGAAGCCTGGCATAGAGAACCTACCTCTCATAAATTAAGGCTTCTACACCTCCATACTGCAACTCAAGTTCATATTTCGCTTGCGACCTAGCACTCCTAATTTATAACTCGAGAATACAGTCTAAAGAACCAGCCACATCAACATTTAAAAAGGGTCCAGTGACAACATGGGATGTAGATGAATGTCAATATCAAAGGGTGTGTACCTGCATGCTGCTGTAGAGTCGCATATGTTTTATCAGGGTTCAGCAATTCTTTAGAACATGTTGACTTCTTCTAACAGGTCAAATGTAAGTTAATGATATTGCAAACTCATAGAAAGCACGTATTGTAGTCAAGGTACTATGAGAAAGTACCTTCATCTACTAGTCGATGATTGATTTGTAGGCAGTGCTGAGATTCTGTTTTCGCGTCATCAGAGCCTCCTGGAAAACGTTCCGCCAGGAGTTCATACGCCAGTAGGATCGTATCATCGGAGGTAGGTTAAGTGATCGCAGGCTCATCCGATAAATTGATCAGCTCTACAGTACGAAGTTCGCATCGATATACTTCCAGGACGCCAAGGCTGATCGTCAACGACTCTAAATATGTCGGTAATCATAGGACAACGTTTACCGTTTAACAATGAAAGAAGCATCACCGGTTGGCTAACCATTTAGTAATTATTGTAGAAGGTTTCTAATAGTGGAAGATGGTGAAAGACAGGCCCTAATCGCTCAACGGAGAGGTCATGTGCGTGGCTGTAAATTTACCAACAGACGACATTCCGCATAGTAAGGTCATCAGTAACTAAGCCATATTGAATTCGGACACGAAGCAGCTTGGTAATTGCAGCCTTGTTATTTGTTGGAACTCCGTTATAATTGTATGTTGAGTAGGTAACATGAACACCATTCTGCCCGGTAGTATTACAACCATGATAGGAAACCTGACTGTCGTATTTTGAGATGGAACTAATCACACCGACGTCTTTGGATGTATTTTCTTGTGACGACAAACCGAGCAACTGCATGAGTTAACCGTAGGAGTGTTCGACAACGTAGACAGGGTTTGTGGAGAGGGTGCCATATTGTATTTTAAATCTGATATTCGCAAACGTAGTAAACTCACGTAAAAAAATGTCATTTTTTGTTTTGCCAAAGAGTATGTTCTCCCTATAAGGATACTATGTGGTGTAAATGAAGTATAACTGTCAAGACACTTTCGATTGTAATAAAAAAGAGCAGTGAACTTGACGTTAATACCTCGGAAGCAACAGTAGAGACAATAGTAGTCAAGCTCAGTAAAGCCATAGGGCTCATCAATAAGTGTAACCAAGTTCGCCTTTCTAGAGTATCCCATCAAAGCATACGCTCATGCGAATGCGTCCTCGACATATCACCTGAGTGGTTCTGAGAAATAATATACTGAGGGCAGCTCACCATAAACTTGGAGAGAAAGCATCTTCGTTCGGCATTATTTCTTAGGCTCCAATGACAGGGTCTCATCTGACAAGATGTTGGACCCAGATAAGTAAATCACGCGATTAGAAACAAGCGGACCAATGTAGTTTAAGAGTTTTGACAACTTGTTCGCCAAAGGGTCGGTCAACACCAGATCGACATGTCTTCGTCTGAACCCTGCTGAGCGGCTTTGTAGGTAGTTTGATAGCAGCCCAAGTTGGTGGCAGTTACGACTGCAAGAGACATGTTCGCCTGGAATTTCGGCCCGTGTTGAACTGCAGTTCTGATAGATCAAAGTTTACCGCTCTATCGTTCTAGATTGATGGAGCAGTTCGTTGCATAAATTCAATATCTAATCGAGGCCCGCAAGACTCAACACCAAGGGACCCAGTGACGTAGATGGTATCCACCACGAGTCAAGCGGGCCCGCCAAAGCTGTCGACATCAACAAGGCGATAGGCTCAAGTTGAAATGACTGCGAACCTGAAATTACCCTGGATGACTGATTGTGTGAGTGGAACTGGAAGAAGGTTGAGATTTCCATCTTCCCTCTTTGCGGTAGCGCATCTTGAAGTGGAGGACAAAGAGTACTTGGGGAGTACATTAAACTCTTTTTCTCTTCCCCAGACTCGTTCATCGCTGGGGTTGCTTAGTTTGTGGAGAGAACAACCTCGTGAACACTGATTTCGTGGGGAAACGAGGATAGATTTGGGGTGACCGCTTTTAATTTTGGACCTGCTGTTGATCACGGTTGCAGAATGTGGCTGCTGCATGAGATATGAGATGGCTCAAAAGACTCATGACTGGAACATGGTCATGGTGTAACAAAATACGAGAGATACCACCAGAGTATACCAGTCTCTTGGTGAGTAGAGATTACGGCAGATTGATACAAACAACCCGCGTGAACTCCAACTCTTGTCAGGAGGGAAATAATTGAACCTGCATATTCCCAGATGACAGTCGCCCAGTTCCAACTGAACGGGAAACCGGACATGTGACTGACCATATTTGCACAGCCTTGACAGCGATAGCGAGTCAGATCCAAGAGTGCCAGGCTGCTAGGTAGCAGCGCTTCATCTGACTTGTCTCAGCTGAAGATAGATCTTCAAGGTGGCATTGTTCTTGTGTCTTAGAGCATTGATGATGGATTCTAGTATCAAATAAAAATAAACACATTTGAACCCCCACCTTTGCGTTCCAACGTCTTGGCGCTGTAGCTCTCTAACGCGTCGGGCTGGCACCCCACACTCACGATAGTGCCTAAAGTGACTGACGACGGACGGGAAGCTTGCTTGCCCCGAGCGCCCATTGTAAAACCGTGGAGACATGCCCGCAGCGTGGAGTCTAGGGGCTTTCTTATCGGGCTGGCGAGACTAGGGGGCATGTGAAATATTTATGAAATGACGACGAGGCCAAAGACAGATAAACACGCCCGTTAAATTTCAGAGTTTGGGACTATAGGAAATGGGCGGAATTACCCCTGAGAAAATGGTGCAGAGAGTCAATTGACTGATGATCATGCAAGAGCAAGATTAAGGCAGATTACCTACCAAAGTAGGCAGGGCATATTCGCTAATACGTGAGATAGAGTAATAGATCGGATCCATACCAACAGCCTGCTGCTAACAGTGTCTGTCTGCCTGTAGGTACTCGATCATGGAGACTCCTCCTACGGATACCTGCCCAGACTCGACCTCCTGAAAGCCATCCCCTGAGAAGTGACTTCCCGTACATACTATTTTCCAGAAGCCGTCCCTTCTTCCCCTTGCTTCCTTCAATGGAGTTTTAGTTGTCGACTTGTCCAGTTCAATTCTGCTGCCCTTCATCTCTAGCCAATTTCCTTCAATTCTCACTTCTCTATCTTTGACCTTCATCAACAATTTACTCTTGTTGCACTGCTTTCCTCACCCTAAAGTCGATCGTTTTTCCCACGCCGGCTATCCAGTCCAGTTCGTGATCGTTGCCCCTGCTACTGTCTCGCCTGACTATTTATCGGGATTCGTCACTTGTTTGCATCTACTGCCCACCGGCTTGAGCTCCTGTCTCAATCGTGGTCATCTGCCTACCGTCTATCGCTCCAACCCCAGTTCCAGGTCCAGACCCGGCTCCAACCACGCGCTGCCCTACAGCCGTTCCCCCAGTCGCGACTCCATCTTAGACAGGCAGAATTGTCTGACTGGTTTGCTTTGAAGATCGCTTGTTAATTTAGCAAAGTGTCTGGTCTGTCGCAAGGTATTGTTTCCAGCAATACCTGACATTACTCCGCGCAATCCGCCCGTACCGCCGCACACGCATTGTATTTGTCGTGTCTTGCTTGGCTCTCGGATCGCAAGTCACTCCAAAGTACCTGATCCCCAATTACACGCTGCTGAGTGACGCACTTGGAGCTGCCGCCAACCAGGGGTCCCAACAAGGCCTGCATACAGCGTCTCTCTCAACTGACCAGGAACCCACACGCCCAATCGAACCTGCGCTTCTGTCAGGTATCGCTATCTTTTGCTGGGTAGTTTAGGTGTTTTTGCCTGTTTACCAGCCAGATTTTATTCACTTTTTGCCGATTAAATCCTGCAATAAACGCTGATAGACCCTGATTACCGTACCGTACCGCCACCCCGGTCACCCGACCCCATCTTTCCCATTCCCCTCCGTCTTTCGCTGGGTCGTTCGAGGTGCCGATGACCTCGTTGTTTCTCGGCCTTTCCTTTTCTCTTCCCGTACCTTTTACCTTCATTCTCTTTGCAGAAGGGCGCTGCTGCTTAACAGCCCCATCCTCCCAAAATTCCTCCCTCACGATCTTCACGTCTTCCCTCAAACATTCCACTGCGGACCCTACGTCCTGATAACCACCAACACCAAGACCCGGACTCGCAAGCGACGTCATTGCTCGCGTCCCGCAACGACCACGATCGTGATTACGACGACGACGATAGCGACGATACTAACCCCAATCGCCATCACGACGTCGCCAAATCTAAACGTCGTTCGTCTTATTCCGACTCCGAGTCGTCGTGGACCGACACCGGTGATATCGGCGAGCAGCTCGCTGACGAACACGACCCTGTTCGTCTACAGCTTGGTTCCGATATAGAGGACGAACTTCTAGCCAACGTCCACCGTCGGCAACCTAAGCACGGCAATCAAAAGAGAGTTCGAATTCAGGATTCAAATTCTCGTCACCGTTCTTCCCGATCCCGATCTGCCCTTATCAATAAAGAGGCTATCGAGGTCCCTAACTTCAACCCTCCAGGTCCTTCACGTGTTGAACGTATACTCGGTACCATCATGGCAGGACGTACAGGATCAATCCATGGCCTCACTGGCAAGGCCCTGATGTAAGAATCACTGAGCTTGGTCTATCTTACCCAGTCGCGTGCTAACATGATTAAGCTACTTCACCAGTATCTTTGTATCACTAGGTGTTTTCCTCTTTGGATACGATCAGGGTGTCATGTCTGGAATTATCACGTAGGTCTTGATAATAGAAATAACTCTATTTTATCATCGGCTAATCATTCTCCAGCGGCCCATACTTTATAGATTATTTTGGTCACCCTTCAAAGGCCTATGTCGGTACTATGGTGGCTATCCTGGAGATTGGCGCGTTCATCACTTCATTGATGGTCGGTCGCATTGGAGATATTATCGGACGACGACGGACTATTTTCTACGGTTCTTGCGTCTTCTTCATCGGAGGTGCACTCCAGACACTGGCTACTTCTATGCCTATGATGATGGCCGGCCGTTTCGTTGCCGGTTTTGGCGTTGGTGCACTCTCGACTATCGTGCCTGTTTACCAATCCGAGATTTCGCCGCCTCACAATCGAGGAAAGTTGGCCTGCATTGAGTTTACAGGAAACATTGTCGGTTACGCCACATCTGTCTGGGTCGATTACGGCTGCGGCTACATCGAGAATGACTATTCCTGGCGCATTCCTCTCGGATTGCAATGTATCATGGGCGCCCTCCTCGGCCTGGGTAGTCTTGTCATTGTTGAGTCCCCTCGGTATGTTGAACATGTTTCCAATATCACTAGGAGCAGCTCGCTAATTTTCGTAGATGGCTTTTGGATAACGATCATGACGAAGAGGGTATGGTTGTTATTGCCAACCTATATGGTGGCGGTGACATCCATGACCCCAAGGCTCGAGACGAGTACCGCGAGATTAAGATGAATGTCCTTCTCCAGCGACAGGAAGGCGAACGCACATACAAGGATATGTTCCGTCGATATAAGACTCGCGTTTTCATCGCCATGTCCGCTCAGGCGCTCGCCCAACTCAACGGTATTAACGTTATTTCTTACTATGCGCCTTATGTCTTTGAGTCCGCCGGCTGGGTTGGCCATGATGCCGTCCTCATGACTGGTTTCAACAGTCTCACCTATCTCATGTCAACAATCCCACCATGGTACCTGGTTGATCGCTGGGGACGACGCAAGATTCTTCTTTCCGGTGCTACAGCCATGGCTATCTCACTATCACTCATCTCTTACTTCTTATTCCTCGATATCAAGTGGACTCCACGATTGGTCGTTTTGTTTGTCATGATCTACAACGCTGCTTTTGGCTACTCATGGGGACCCATCCCCTGGCTGTACCCCCCTGAGATTCTCCCCCTCAGCATTCGATCCAAGGGTGCCAGTTTGTCGACAGCAACAAACTGGGCCGCCAACTGGTTGGTAGGAGAAATGACGCCAATTCTCCAGGAATGGATCAAGTGGCGCATGTATCTTGTTCATGCCTTCTTCTGTGTGGTCAGTGTGGTCGTTGGTAAGTTCCCTTGTCTATGATATTATGATACTATTACTAACATCTCATCAGTTTACTTCATTTACCCCGAGACTTGTGGTGTCCGCCTGGAAGACATGGATTCGCTCTTTGGAGACGCAAGTACTGTTGCTGGCACGCCCTCGTTACACGGCACTGAAACTGGATCCTTGATAAGGGGCGGATCTCCCGTCGGATCATCTCGTGGACTTATCGGACCCTCATCTGCAATTCCTGGCCTTTCTCTCGACCCTCCTACTGTTGACGATGACAACAAGTCACAGATGCAGAGTGGTGCCGATGAACGAAGCGTCGGCGGCTGGCTTTCAAGAGTTGTCGGCCGAAACCGATCCGATAGCGGCAGCAGCGCCCAAGGCCGTTATGCTCCCCTTGGTCAACAGGAAGAAGGGCGGCGTAACGACCGTTGATGAAGTACTTGAAATTAGTTGATAGACGAATATCTGCATATAGATGGCGCATGAGACGCCGGATGTGTTATCATTTGGACAAAGACGGCGAAATGACGTCTTGGAAGGAAGCGGAGTCACTTGATGGGAAGAATTGGTAGATTAAGTTCGAGTGAGGGAGGCATTTACGACTTGAGGTGATGTTGAGTTTTAGACGAGGATTGTTGCATTTCTTGGTATCTACGGACCGATATATTTTTAGACCGGATCCTCATGGAGTTAGACGGCTGATGCTATGGCCTATATACCACACATCATGAGAGAGCGGTTGAATTATTTTACAGAAATACCCCGTTTTGATAGAATGACTATTTTACCACGCTACGTTCATTTGTTTCACGCGTGCCTGTAATGGGTTTCTATCACCATGTTGAAGTCTATTTAGTTGTGTATTTGACCAGCGAAAGTGGGTCTACGCTATGCAACTTCTTGCCCATCACGAATTGCCAATATTCAATCATACACAAACCACATCAATCATAATGGCGAGCACAACTCAAATATCACACGCATACCGTAGCCTGTATCGAAACATCCTAAGGGCAGTACAATATTCATCCCCTGCTCGTTTCGTGGCACGCGATCAGCTTAGAAGGGCCTTTCGCGAGCCTGGTGCCACCTACGATGAAAGAGGCATCAAGCGGACCAACTGGTTCCTGGAGGCTGCAGCCAAGGAGAAGGGGATGGAGCACAGGATTCTGAAAAACTTGCTGCGAGTTCAGAAGATGAGGTTTCGGAAGAGAGCATATTCCTCTTATGATCCGCTAAAATATGCAGAGTGAGTTTTTATAACTGCACCTTAGAATGAGATGTGCTGATGAAACGGATGAAGTAATGAGACGAAAGTGGCGAATGCTACAGCGTACAATCACTACGACATGACGGTTGCTATGCTTAACAAGAGCATGGGAACACTGTTGCGCTGAGCCTCGGTGATTTCTTTGGGTTGAACGTTGGAAGAACAATCGCGACTGCTCTATTTGGTCTCACATTGGCCAGGGAGATCGATGAGCCTGGTGGATGGATGAAATAGAGCGCAGGATCTGCAAATTATATGTATAATACAGGCACGGAGAAAAGCGCATCACAAGGGCTCATGTCGCATGTTTGGGTAGCTGATTTTACGGATATTATTTGAATACAATCTGAGATGGGCGTTCTCAGGCCCGCAGATAAAGGTCCGTACTGATAGTACATGTATGATACATTAGACGTAAACGCATTCCTTAATGGGCTAACCGAACCCTTTCAACGCCTTAACAAATATGATGCTACACCCTTCTCCCGTCATTTTCATCTTCATTCATGCTTAATGGGTTTCTTATCAACGTTCAGGAGGAAGCTCTACTCCTCACCTGGAATAGCGATATCGACACCAAGTTCCTCAAGAAAGACCTGGTTCAAGCTAGAACCGTCTCTGCTGTAAATCCAGTCACCCATGGCAGTGCCCTCCTTCTGGTCCTGGCCCTCGCCGAGAAGGCACCAGTCGTAGCGCTTGGGGCCCGAGATGGGAGATGCCAGCCAAATCTGCTTGTTGGGGGGCTGCTTGTTGATGACATATGTGCCCTTACCGGGCCAGTCGATGGTGAGGACTCCAGCCTGCGTACGAGATTATTAGCAAGTGCACCATGGAAACGATCGTGAAGCTATACGTACCGAGAATTCAACATCAACATCCTCGCGCTGGTCCTGAAGCTCCTCGAATCTGTTGACAACATTGTCGAGGTACTCATCGGCAATTTCATGATACTCTTGCTCGGTAATGTCGGCGACAGCAGCAGTAGGCTCAACTTGCTCTGTTTCTGTCAAAGGCTTGGCGGGATCATCAGTGTCAGGCATGATGCCCTTCCTGCGGGACACTGTAGTCGAGAAGTTGCGCTGAGAGAGATTTGGGCAGATGGCAAGACGTGAAGCATATGCCATGGTTGCGACGCGGAAGCTGGAACGGCAGACTGGCGTCGAAGAGCGGATGGCTTGCGAAGCCACGCGGGAAGCTTGAGATGCGATTTGTCGAGACATTTTGGAATTTGATAGGTGAGATCGGAAGATGTTGTTTGGGTAGTACGAGTCGAGAACCGATGGAAGAGTATCGAGTCAAGCTCGGAATTGGATTTGCTTTTATGGTTTTGGTCAATCGCTCTTATTCAGAGTGCTGATGATTGAAAGTTGCATGCAATGGAGCAAGCTCCCCGCCGTTCTCCATGAGGTGCAGCAATAAGCGGCCAATCACGCCACGATTTGCAGTAAAGAAAGTACGTATCTCAGGGCAGCTTCCGCACCCCGTCATCAGCTCTGCGCCGTCTTCCGCCCAAGCAAGCCCCACCACCGACCGCTTCAACCTAAAGGTGCTTTACACCACGCCTCGTCTACAACCAGTCAAGGTATTCTTTTCAAGACATGACGAGCCTTGGTCTTCAATCATGATCAACGCATTTCTGGTCTTCAATGGCCAAGGTCAGCCCCGTCTGACCAAGTTCTACACTCAACTGGTATGTTATCCTCTTCCCACATGTTGTCCTAAACTCATCATGCGCCCTGGCAGGAAACGAGCATACAACAGCGCCTCATATCCGAAATCTTTACTCTCGTATCGAACCGACCAGCCGGATCTTGCAACTTCCTACCTCTCCCACCTATGCTTGCCGCTTCTGGCACCTCTCACACGTCCTCCGAGGAGCAGAACGATGTCCCTACACTCGTAACATACCGCAACTATGCGACTCTTTACTTTATTGTTATCTCCACCTCGACCGAATCGCCTCTCGCATTGATCGACCTGATTCAAGTCTACGTGGAGGCCCTCGATAAGCTCTTTGAGAATGTCTGCGAGCTTGACCTGATATTTAACTTCGAAACTCTACATTCTACGTTATCGGAGATGATAATAGGAGGTGTCGTAATAGAGACAAATCTGGATCGCATTGTCTCGGGGGTCAAGGCGCAAGGAACAGTTGCAAAGAGACCTGTCAATGAAGGCAGAGGGCCCACTGGTCTGGGAAGTGGACTTGGTATGGGCGCCAACTTTGCTTGGTCGGGACGATAATGATCATGACAAAATGAGTGAGGTGGAATAAAGGCATGCCAGAGCCGAGTACAATATGCACCTGCTCAAAGAGGTATTCGTACATTTTATGCCTCCATGAGAGTAACGCCGAACTCCGAGACTTTGAATATTACAAACATAGAATACACTATTTCGACTCGGGCTCGTCTTTCGGGGGAGCAAAAGGTGGCGCATCCGCTCGTCGTTCGTATCGCTTTTCGGGATCGACGGTACCAAAGAGATACTGCGTCTTTTTTCGGATCTTGCATAAGGTTAGCAATATTCGATTCAAAGCGACAAAAATTGCGAACCTCTTCAGAAGGCTTGTACTTCTGGCCCCACCATTCGAACTCGGAGTAGAAGAAGAGCCAGACCAGGGCAGCTAAGAGCTGGGTTAGTCGATGTGTAGAATAACGTCATTCATAATTTTATATACCAATAATCGTCAAAAGCTGAGCGGTCTTGACAAACTTGATCCATCGAGGCGCTCGACTTGCTAGGATGATGCGACGCTTGTACTTCTTCTCGAATCGTAGTTGTTGCTGGACGGTGAGTTGCTTGAAGTTGGGAGGCCACATCTTTCGCGCCTTGTAAGGATTGGTAGCTACCGTCAAAGGAGCCTTCTTGAGAAGGCCTTCCTTTGACGATGAGGCCATACGACGGACCAGAGTCGAAAACATTGTGACTAAATCGCTGAGGTCGTGTTAGTCGAATTGCTTAAAGATCTAATATCGAGCTTCGCATGATGGCGTCGCAGTTGGAGATTCTCCAATAGGGGCGCCACACTATCGCCACAGCACAGCCACGGCTCACACACGAGCAGGAACCAGTGGGCAGGAGGAAAGAATACACCAACCTGAATTCGGTGCAAGTTAGTGTCGTGTATTTTTTGCACCCTTGACGCACTTGCCCCGCGATTTTCACCCCTCCTTCTTGTCAGTCCGATTTCAATTCCTTACAAAGGTGTGACTCAAAAATTTCCAGTGAAATTTCGAGGTATGTGTGCCTATTTTCGTCCCAAACTGCCTTCATGATCTAGAAGAATACCAACTGACCTGGATCCATTTCTTTTTCTCATAGGTCTTGTCCATTTGCGAAGATGGCTTCCACCGATGCCGTTCCCAAGGCCATGGAGTCTCTCCACATCTCCAAGACCAAGGAACTCAAAGGTGTAAGTTCGATTTACTGCGACTTTCACGAAATATCTGTTCTAACTGTTCCTAGACTGAGAAGCGAGATACCCTCATTGCCATTGAGAAGAAATACCAAAAAATCTGGGAGGACCAACATGTCTTCGAAGCCGACTCTCCCAGCACCACCGAGGTGCCCCTCCATTCCGTGTCCGCCGCCGAGCTTCGGGAGCAGCAGCCAAAGTTCTTTGGATGCATGGCTTATCCCTATATGAACGGAACTCTTCACGCTGGTCACTCGTTCTCCGTCAGTAAGGTCGAGTTCGCCGCTGGTGTTGCTCGCATGCAGGGCAAGCGCACTCTCTTCCCCATGGGCTTCCACTGCACTGGTATGCCAATCAAGGCTTGTGCCGACAAGCTCGTCAACGAGGTTAAGAAGTTTGGCCAAGACTTCTCAGGCTACAAGGAGGAGGAGGAGGCCGTTGTCGAGGAGGCCCCCAAGGCCCAGACCAAGGAAGATATCACCAAGTTCAAGGCGACCAAGGGAAAGGCTGCGGCAAAGACCGTGAAGATGAAGTGCGTTTCTTGATATGAATCGTTCGAAACTATACTGACGGCCTTGACAGGTACCAATTCCAAATTATGCAAGCTATTGGTATTTCCACCGAGGAAATTCACAAATTTGCCGACCCTCAGTACTGGCTTCAACACTTCCCTCCCCTGTGCCGGGAAGACCTCACCAACTTTGGATGCCGTATCGACTGGCGCCGATCCTTTGTCACCACCGATGCCAACCCCTACTACGACGCCTTTGTTCGATGGCAGATGAACCGTCTCAAGGAGCTGAACAAGATCAAGTTCGGCAAGCGATACACTATCTACTCTATTAAGGACGGTCAGCCCTGCATGGACCACGACCGATCTGATGGTGAGGGTGCCGGCCCTCAGGAGTATACTGCTCTGAAGCTCAAGGTTCTTGAGTGGGCTCCCAAGGCCGCTGAGGCCCTCAAGGGTAAGCTGCCCGAGCAAGCAAACGTGTACTGCGTTCCTGCTACTCTGCGCCCGGAGACGATGTATGGCCAAACTTGCTGCTTTGTCGGCCCCAAGATTACCTACGGCATCTTCAAGGTTAACGAGACCGACTACTATGTCATGACTGAGCGAGCCGCGAGAAACATGGCTTACCAGGGCATCTTTGCCAAGGAAGGAGTTATCGAGCAAACGGCTGAAGTTGGCGGCGCTGATCTTGTAGGCACCCTGGTTGACGCTCCCCTGTCCCTTCACAAGGAGGGAGTCCGCATCTTGCCCATGGAGACTGTCCTTCCCACCAAGGGCACTGGTGTTGTCACCTCTGTGCCTTCTGACAGTCCCGATGATTACGCTACCGTGACCGATCTGGCCAAGAAGGCCGACTACTACGGCATCACAAAGGAGTGGGCTGAGCTCGAGATCTTCCCCATCATTGAGACACCCAGCTATGGTGATCTCTGTGCTCCTTTCCTGGTTAAGAAGCTCAAGATCGCTTCCCCCAAGGATACAAAGCAGCTTGAAGAGGCCAAGGAGCTGGCTTACAAGGAGGGTTTCTACCAAGGTGTTCTTAAGGTTGGCGAGTTCAAGGGCGAGAAGGTTGAGGTTGCCAAGCCCAAGGTTCGACAACAGATGATCGATGCTGGCCAGGCCTTCGCCTACTCTGAGCCTGAGCGCAAGGTCACCAGTCGATCTGGCGATGACTGCATTGTCTCTCTGATGGACCAGTGGTACCTGGACTACGGTGAGGAGTCATGGAAGAAGACCACCCTTGACTGGGTCGAGAACGGCTTGAACACATACACGGCGGAGACCAAGAACCAATTCGAGGGAGTCCTAAACTGGCTCAACCAGTGGGCTTGCGCCCGAAGCTTCGGTCTTGGTTCCAAGTTGCCTTGGGACCCCCAGTTCTTGGTTGAGAGTCTGAGTGATTCAACCATCTACATGGCCTACTACACAATCGCTCACTACCTGCACAACGACATTTTCGGAAAGACCAAGGGCCTAGCAAACATCGGACCTGAGGCTATGACGGACGAAGTCTGGGACTATGTCTTCTGCCGCGGAGAGCTGACTGATGAGGTCCTCAACAGCAAGATCCCCAAGGATACTCTCGAGAAAATGCGCCGCGAGTTCGAGTACTTTTATCCTCTTGACGTGCGCGTGTCCGGCAAGGATTTGGTAAGTAACAAATACCAGGTTTCTGGTTCGAAGCTAACATTGATCTTAGATCCCCAACCATCTGAGCATGCATCTCTACTGCCACACTGCGCTTTTCCCTCGCGAGTACTGGCCCCGAAGCATCCGAGCCAACGGCCATCTGATGCTCAACGGCGAGAAGATGAGCAAGAGTACCGGTAACTTCATGACTCTCCGAGATCTTACACAGAAGTACGGAGCGGATGCTTCTCGAATTGCGCTTGCTGATGCCGGTGACGGTGTGAACGACGCCAACTTCGAGGAAGATGTTGCCGATACCAACATCCTGCGACTGTACACTCTCAAGGAGTGGTGCGAGGAGATGGTCCAGGACCAAGATCAGCTTCGAACCGGCGAGTTCAACTCGTTCCAGGACGCTCTTTTCATCAACGATATAAATGCTGTCACTAAGGAGGCTGTTGAGCAGTACGTCAACACCAACTACAAGCTGGCCCTGAAGGCTGGTCTCTATGAGTTGACAAGCGCTCGTGACTTTTACCGTGAGGCCTGCGCAGCAGCCAATATCAAGATGCACAAGGATGTTGTTCTCCGATACATTGAGGTGCAGACTCTGCTTCTGGCTGTCTTTGCTCCTCACTGGTCCGAATACATCTGGCTCGAGGTGCTGAAGAAGGAAGGCACTATTCACAACGCTCGATTCCCTGAGATTCAGGAGGTTGATGCTTCCCTGTCGGCGAAGCGCGACTACGTGCGAAACACTGCTTCCAACATTAACTCAGCTGAGAGTCACCAGTTGAAGAAGAAGGCCAAGGGCAAGGAGACATCATTCGATCCCAAGAAGCCCAAGAAGCTCACGATCTTCGTCGCTGACAAGTTCCCCGCATGGCAAGCCAAGTACATTGACCTTCTTAAGGAGATGTGGAACACTGAGACCAAGTCCGTCAACGACAAGGAGCTCAACGGCAAGATTGGTAAGATGGGAGAGATGAAGAAGGCTATGCCATTCGTGCAGAACCTCAAGAGACGACTCCAGGCTGGTGAGCCAGCAAGCGCGGTGCTTGAGCAGAAGCTTGCATTCGACGAGAAGGAGACTCTCCAGCAAATGGTTCCTGGACTGAAGCGAACTGGAGGTCTGGCTGTTTGCGACGTGATCGCAGTAGAGCAGGGAACTCAGAAGGGCGTTTCCCTGACGGATGGCGGTAAAGAAGTTGATATCTCAGCACCTGTTGCCGAGCACGCCGTTCCTGGCCAACCAACGTTTTACTTTGAAAACGTCGAGGCTTGAGTGTGGATACTTTGAACGAAAATAAAAGATTTCCCTGTCGTTATGATTTGATGTTTAGACAAAGTACGTAGGGATGTACTCTGACCGACCGAGGAGGTTGCGCGTTCCTGCGTGGAATGTGGGTGCATGTGGGTTAAGAGATGTTTGTCTGAGTTAAAAATGGAAAGGTTGCTGATCAAGTCTATTAGAGAAGGCTTGTTTTCTTGTTACGCCCTGCCCAGTAATATGTGACTGCCATGGCATGGCATGGACAATGCCCATAATGTGGAAGCGGACGTGTTCACAGATCTACAATAAGCCTCATGCCGCTCCATGCAGACTAAAAGTGAGGCCCCGGCTACCTCAGCTGCCAAGTTCAGCTCGGCTTAGTATTGTCTGTCTGTATGCAGGCTATGTTCAGGTTTGGTTGTCTACTTGTGTGCATGTGCATGTGTGAGCGTATGAGATGAGCTGACTGTGCATTGCCACTCCAACTAACCATGGTCACAGTCACCGTCAATAGTGACAAGATGGAAATAGAACAAACATGAGTGAGTGAGCATGATAAGCAACGGGCGGCACATGGTTGATTGATTACCAAGTAATAGCCAAGTCTTACCATAAAGTTCGAGAACTCTACGGGATCATGGATCGATACAGTTTGCAAGGTTGAGGGAACCAAGCAGGGATGGGATGGGAATTAGCATTAGCGAGGCGAAAGGAAGGAGACGAAGGCTGGGGCGAGGCAACGTCCTTTGATAGATTGATTTGTTTCATTGTAGGGATAAATTTTTCATTACGATGATTGTCCTGTAATAATGTGAAGGACCGAGTTTATTTTTGTTTTTGTTTTTCGTTTTTCATCTTTTTCTCCGGCGGGACAGGGGATGGAAATGGGCATGAAATTAATTTCAATAGGAATATTTCCGTCTGCATTCGATTCAATTCATCGGACGTTCTGTAACAAACCCCTGGAGATATGGATGATGTTCCATCAAAGAAAGTGTCCGGGGCAGTGGACAATCTAATAAGCAAAAGGGGCCCTCAAAAGCTTGATCATGCGAAAATATGGAGTTTTCTGGGTCGGTAAAAAGGAGAGCGGGAGGTGGGAAAGGAGAGCGAATTCAAGGGACCATGTTGTAGGTATCCTCACTGTATAGAGTACGGTACGATATTGAGGCATTGATACATGCAGAATGGTATGTACTTGTTTACGCGTCCGCCTGTTGCGGTAAAGATAGAAGAGGCTAAAGAGAACCGGCAGAGAAGGGACGGGAGCCGGGGTTGGAAGGGATCAGAACAGGACTGTGAAGTCGTGGAACCACTATAACAGCCCGGTTAAGCTAAGGTATGTATTGATTTACAAGGGTCCAAGTCATGATAGAGTGGTAAAGTGATCGATCATGGCGCTGTGTGAAGAGAGGCCCAGCCCAGTTGGCCCCCTGTGGCTTATGTGTATATGTGTTGTAATCCAATAATTAATGCATGTGACAAGGAAAACAACAGGTTATTGATTGATTGATTGAGTGGCTGGGGATAATCATTCTTGGATTGTCTCCTTTTTACCGTTACCCCTTGAATCTTGAGTGTATCATGTATCATGTCTGCCATGGTCACAGCCTGGTCATGGCTGTTTTTATTTTGCTTGCGCGTCAGGAACCACAATAAAATTCAAACACAGATCTGCACTTTATTAGTCCGAGCCGCAACAACGATCCTGGGTCATGGCGTCCAATGAGGATGACTGCCGCTATTTGCGCAGGAGTCTTTGAGTATGGGCATCTCCAGTTATCATCTTGGGGATATTTCTTAGTTTAGTTGGTGGTACTCTGTAATAATAACTGCTATAGTTAACTAGGTAGTGGTCAAAGACCCCCAACATCTTATCCTTTTTTTAGATTGTATTCAAGGTTAGTTGAGTGTATCCGTAGCTTGAGGGTATATCCTTTTTCTTTGCCTTGATCTGACTGCTGGCTTGCGCAATCCCACCTCCACTATCCCCAAACAGACTAAAGATGCCAACCACTAAATATCTATTACAGGCCCATATTATCTCCCTTCTCCAAAGATCTACAACGATACAGTGTAAGTGGGATTAGAGATGGAGGCATTTCAAAAACTTGGTTACTAAACTCATGACGCAACTTGTTGTCTTTTGTTGCTGTTGAAACTCTCAAGTCAAGTCAACAACCAAGAATGTCAACGGTCAAACTCAAGTCCTTGTCTATAGCCGATAACCAGTTGATAACCGTCCTGCAGCACGGTTATGCTTAGCACTAAAGATAGCCCATCCTTCCATCGGGTTCCCGTAGTGGTGTGCACCCATCAAAAGCCATGTCAGGTCAGGTCAGGTCAAGCTTTTCGTTCTCCTGCATGTGGCGGCAGATGGACGCTGATCGATTGGTTGATCTAGCAACATAACGTCCTCATGCACGCACACTATGCATAAGCAAAAGGTGGCTGGAGTTAGTTATCCCAACTGTTTTGTTTTCTCGTTGACGCAGGCCGCTTGGCTGAGTGATTATTGAATTCGTACATGGTCACAGCCGCGTCAACCTGTAGACATCCATCAACATGTTGAGAGGACTGGGAACTAACTGCTTGACTCAGTCGCCAGTCGCCCTGTTTTGCCCTGCACTGTAGATTGCGTTGATCACCCTCTAAGCTTGTTCCTCGATGCCTTGATTTTTCGTCAATAAAAACGATAAAAGTTAAAATAAAAAAAAGAGGTCAGAGTGGAGCCATCAACTTCTGTAACTGACGCACCGGATCAACTTCCTCGTTGAGGCCCTGGCTCTTGTATTGGGTGATATCGAACTTATCCTGGCAGTGGAGTCGTTCCGTGCGACGCAAAGACAATGTCTACTATGTATGTGGGCCTCTAGTTGAGCCTTGCTCGGGGATGACCCTCAGCAATAGCAGGTTGGGATGATGCAACCGCCCCTGGGGCCTTGCGTACGTACTTACGGTACGGTACATGATACATGATACATTGCATTTCATTAATAGTAATAGACAAATTCACTGACAATCCTTGCGACCTCAAATGGGTATATAGGAGTCGAAGCTCTCCTGTTCATCCAGTCCTTTCCTCATTCTCATCATCCACTCTACAACTACAACAATCGCTATACCAACACTCGTTTAAATAACCTCGATCTACTTCTCTTTCAACCTTTTACTCAAACCAAACCCAACAAACCAAACCAACCTTCAAAATGCACGCCTCCGCTGCCGTCCTCGCTTTCGTCGCTGTTGCGGCTGCTGCCCAGACCCCTGTGGCCCCCGTTGCTACTCCCATCGCTACTCCCGGTGCCCGTTAGTCCACCCTTCCATCTCACGATAATTTTATCTCTATTTCATCAACTAACATCCTTCTTCACAGCTACCAACGGTACTAAGCCCGGTCACGGCTCTGGCTCTGGTTCCGGATCTGGTTCCGGCTCCGGCTCCCAGACCCCCTCCGGCGCCGCCGCCCTTGGCCTCAGTGGTCTTGCTGGTGCCCTCGCCATTGCTCTTGCTCTGTAAATGTCTTTCAATGAGACTTTCTCAGAGTTGGTGGATATGAGGATCCTGCGACAGACAACCTTGTAGGGTTCTGGAGGAATCGTGCTGGTGCGCGTTTAACTTTCGATGGAGATAGATCGGGTTTTCGATTGTCCCGACTAGAATAGAATAGATCAATGGAGCGTGATCGCTCCAGCTACATTAATACTAATCGCATACCACCATTTAACCATTCTCATTGTGAAGCCTCTCGTGTTCTGCCATATTGTACAACCCTTCTCACTTGAGCCTCTGCACCCTTGCTTATCTCTGGACGCTTACCTACAACCCTGAGATTGCAGGGTCGTAAAAGAAGACCCGACCGGAAGATTGTGTTCCGTAGTGTTGTTCTCGGCCAAACGCTAGACTACCGCATCTTGGTACGGTCAGCCAGTCCCAAATATCATCACAGGGTGGTGGAATTTCGGTCATCGTAAGTTGATTCTCGCTCCTTGGCCAGCCCATGCGAATAAACCAAGAAGTGAAGTGTGCTTATCTTCCTTGGCTGGGACAAACTTAACATCCTTGCCGTTCCGTTATCCCGTCACCCTTGCAAGTCGACTGATTATGGTGGCTACACAAGACTGATACAACATATGTCGACCAGGATCAAATGCATTCTGGAGGCTCCTTCCCGTCCCACTGAAGAAGGATTCATTTGATCAAGTCGGGTCGAGGGCGTTGCGAGAATGAAAATTCCGATATTTTCTGTCGTATCGCTTTGTACCAGGTTTCACCAAATGATTTGAGGACCAGATACGATTGTCGTAGTCGCGGCGCGGCGCAGCAGCACAAGTCTGCCCTGTTGATTCTCCTCACATGGTAGTTGCAATTTGTATCATGTTTCTATCATGATTTCCGGTCGGCTCAGGCAGTGATGGGGACCTGTCCGCCAGAGGCGCCTGAAGTGGGAGGTTTTGGTAGATCGTCCTGGGAGATATTAGCTGACGAAACACGGTATATGGCGCATAGAACATACCAAGTCAAAGATAACTCGGATCATGAGACTGCAGCTGGGGCAGACAGCGATATCCTGCTCATCTAGCAAGTCCTCTAGGGTGATCTGAAACTTGTCGCCACAAGGACAAGGGAACTGGTAAACTCCCATGGCCTCATCAAAGGTCATGTCCTCGATCTCAACCTCGTCGTAAATGGAAATACCCTCGTCGTCGGACATTATGATGGTTTGTTTGGATGTTAGATACTGTCAGTTTTGGTGAGTGAGGTTCAAAGTTAACGATGCTGGATTTATCCCACCAAAGACTCATACATAAAAAAGATGCCCCGCGAATGCGACCAAAAATTCTATTATATGTGGCGTTCGCGAGCGAGTAAGTGTGGCCGTGCAGCTACTAAGACTCACATGTGGCTGCTGAGTCAAATGTTAATCACATGCCGAGTGCTGCGGGAAAGTGTGGGGAGACTTGCACTTGCCCCAGATTCATCGGCCGAGGAAGCTTTCTGTATGGGGAAACCGCATTTGATGATGGAGCTCACAAGACATTCTTAGCCATGTAGCGCAATAATCTTACACCTTGCAACATTTCTCAACCTATTCTCTTTCCTTTTTCTTGTCAAATAACTCCCCAAGACATTTGTCTCCATCTTCGCTTTTGTTCTGTTCAAAGTTCCTGTCTTCGCGATTTCCCCATGCGCTACTACAGTGTCTGACAGATCTGTGATGTAACGTCGACACGCCTCGGCTCACCCAATTTCAACGTCTGCGCAACCGTGGACCATCCTCGAGTCTCACCTAAGCAACGCCTCCGTAGCAAGAATACCTCTTCAGTCTAATCACAGAGTGTCGAGACTCTTTGCGCGCCTACTATGGGCTCGCAATCGAAGCTCGCCTTGCCAGGCGACCGCACCCTCAAGGGCATCATATCTCAGCTTACCGGTCTTTACGTTTCTAATCGCACACGTATCTCACGCGCCGTATGGATCACTTTGTTTGCTGCTCTCGTCAATCGAATCCGACTTGCCATTTCCGAGCAAAAGGCAGCATCGGTGCGCGAAGCTGCCCAGCGCGCTGCTCGTCGCGGTACCACCTCGAGTGGAAGCGAAGAAACGCCAAGAAAGAAGGTGGAATTGAATCGCGAGTTCTTCCGATCGCTTCTAAAGCTCCTTAAGATCGTTGTACCAGGATGGCGCAGTAAAGAGTCAAGGCTGTTGATGAGCCACAGCTTCTTCTTGGTTCTCAGGACGCTCATCAGTGTACGCGTAGCTGAGATGGATGGTGCTATAGTTAAGGCCCTGGTGAAGGGCAACGGAAAGGAGTTCTTGAAACGCATAGTATGGTGGATGCTGATTGCGGTCCCCGCAACCTTCACTAACTCTATGGTTAGTCTATTTGTAACAAGTCGTGCCATTGCCTTGCTAATGACACATACAGCTATCATACCATCAAGCCGAGTTATCGCTCAAGTATCGATCACGGCTTACACAACACATTCACGACAAATATTTATCCAACTTGACCTTCTATGGTATCTCGGCTTTGGATGACAGAATAAAGAACCCTGATCAGTTGATTGCGGTTGACGTATCAAAGTTCTCTAACAGTTTGGCTGAGCTGTACAGCAATTTAGCTAAACCTCTGTTAGATATGGTAAGCTCGGTCGATTCCATCTTGTATGCTTATCTAACCTTTTCTAGACTATATATACCTGGTCTTTATCAAAGAGCGTCGGTGGCGAAGGCGTCGTCTTTATGTCGCTTCTGGTACAGTTATCAGCCAACGTGATGAGGGCGTTGACTCCTCCATTTGGAAAATACGTTGCCGATGAGGCACGACTAGAGGGCGAATTCCGTTTCCAACACTCGCGCCTCATCGATTACAGTGAGGAAATTGCCTTGTATGGTGGCCACAATGCCGAGAAAGACACGCTCGACAAGGGTTACTTTACTCTCATCAAGCACGTCAACTACATCCTTCGACGACGATTCTACCACGGATTTATGGAAGATTTCGTCATCAAGTATTTCTGGGGTGCCCTTGGTTTGATGCTTTGTAGTGTCCCTGTTTTTATCAAGATGCCTGGCCACATCGCAATGAACATGGGTGACCGAACGGAAGCCTTTGTCACAAACAGACGAATGCTTCTCTCCGCATCCGACGCTTTCGGTCGCATCATGTTCTCCTATAGGGAAGTGATGGAGCTAGCAGGTTACACATCCCGAGTCGCTACTCTTTTGGATGTGATGACCGACGTGCAGGCCGGTCACTTCGAGAAGAAGCTCGTGTCTTCTTCGGGTATAGAGGGTAATGAGGCAGTACTCAAGGGTCGTGGAACAGTACACGAGAGCAACGACATTACCTTTATTGATGTGTAAGTACAGGGCAAATATCTTATTCGTGGAACTGGAGCTAACCACATCACCTCAACAGGCCTATCATCTCCCCTAATGGAGACGTACTGATCAAGGCCCTGTCTTTTACTCTCAAGCACGGCGATCATTTGCTTGTTGTTGGTCCCAATGGCTGCGGCAAGTCGTCCCTGTTTCGAATTCTTGGTGGCCTTTGGCCTGTTTACGGAGGCACTGTTTACAAGCCTCCCTTCCACGCCATCTTCTACATCCCTCAGCGCCCTTATCTATCTCGAGGCTCTCTCCGCCAACAAATCATCTATCCAGACTCCCTCCGCCAGATGCGTGCCCGCGGTATCACTGATGCAGACCTCGTTGAGTACCTCAAGATTCTGGGACTCGAACACCTTCCTGGACTATACGACGAAGGATGGGACGCCGAGGCTGAGTGGCGTGACGTCCTTTCAGGTGGCCTTCAACAGCGTATCGCCATGGCACGTCTCTTTTACCATCGCCCCAAGTACGCCATCCTCGACGAATGTACCAGTAGTGTCACCCTTGAAATAGAAAAGGCAATGTACGATACAGCAAAGTCGCTAGGTGTTACTCTCATGACAGTCAGTCATCGCCGAAGTCTATGGAAATACCACTCCCACATTCTTCAATTCGATGGCCAAGGCAATTACGTCTTTACCAAGCTTGATGCGGATCGACGTCTCAAACTTGAGGATGAGAAGGAGGACCTCGAGGTCCGGTTGCGCCAGGTCCCGGAGCTGGAGCGTCGCATTGCTGAATTAACAGCCGCTTAGAGGTCGATCTCATTTGTGTCGGGGGGTGTTGTAACGAAAGTCTTGTTGAATACCCAGGGGTGAATTTAGGATAAAGCCGTGTCTTGATCGAATGTTTAGATGTTGGCGTACACTCACTCTCGGCACAGCAATACATTGTACATCATATACGGTGACACCAGCCAATCTTATTCTCATAGGTGGTGCTATGAAGTTATGTAGAAATTGAGCCTATTTACTCGTTGCTTTAACATCCAAGAGTCGGCAGGCCTTCTGTTCAGACTTGTTTCAGAACGGTATTGTCAAAGCTACCTTCGCACCCTTCCCGCATCTTACCCATTTTGTCAAATGTCGTTTAATGGCTCCATGTTAGGAAGATTGTTGGGATGATAGGGACATGTCTTCTTGTGTATACTGTTGTCACCACGCATGATGTCTCGGTGACTAACACCACATTCGAAGCAGAACTCGTGCTTGCACTTAATACCTGTGGTCCGAACGAGTCAGTACTAAACCGAATGTTTCTTTTGTACCAAGTCCGTGGCTTCACGGCGCAGTCACCTTAGCCTCGGCAATAATTGTTGTGGCCACGAGTATATGGCTGATCACAGGCCCAGCAAAACTCATAACGACATTTGACACCTAGTATAGCACCTCTTAGCATCATCATAAAATGGCTATGTTTTAAATTCCTTGTCCGGACGCACCGTCAATGGCAGGATAGACGTGTCGGAAACGCAGGTGTACGGGAAGATATAAACAAGAGAAGGGCTTGTGTGGACTTACATGTCATGTGTGAGCTATTTAGATGTTAGTATGAATCAGAAATGGAAAGGGATAGGAGTCTGATTCTTACCAGCCTTTGTTCTTTTCAATCGCCCATCCGCATCCGGCACAGGGCTTGGTAGTACGGCTGACAGTTTCTTTGCTCTGTGCCTCTTCTTTCTTCCTTCTGGCTGCAATCTGACGAGCGAGTTGTGCGGCCTTTTGAGCTTGCTCTCTCTCTTGGCGAGCTCGCTCTTCCCGTCGCCTCATCTCAGCTTGGTCTTCAGCTAGAAGATCTTGAGCCATGGCTCTATCGGCCTCCAGTTGGGCCTGCTGTGCCTCTGACCACTTTTCGTTTTCTAGCTCAAGGTGAGAGCGAAAGTTGTCCGGATCCGCCAAAAGTTGGTCATACTCATCGCAAGAAAGGGTCTCATGCCAGGCTACATTGTGATGGAAACAAGAACGATGGCTGCAGTGAAGGCAAGTCACGATGGGTTGATCTGAGCCAGACTCATGTATTTGCCCTGAACCGCACCCAGAAGTGCACCAGACAAAGTTCTCGGCCTCCGACATGGCTGCCCGCAGTGCGATGGTCTCGTATCTAATCTTTGTCAGTTTCGAATTAGTCTGTATGAGTGTTGTGACCTTACTTTGTGAACGTTTGTTTGTTAGCATAGCGTTGAATGTCGGCATACTCCAGTAGCTCCCGGCATTCAGGGCATCTGATCTCAGTCCAGAGCTTACTACTTAGATCCGACTCTATCGATAGCTGGATACAGTCAAGGCATGTGCTTGGACGATGTGTGCATGTTGCCGTGATGGAGAAACGTGGGAAAGCATCCACGTGTTTGATGTCCGCACATACTGCACATTCCAAATCACCTGCAACAGCACTTCTAGCGGTACGTTGGTGTGTAACAATCACATCAGTTGAGTCAGCAGCTCGCTGATATCGTTGTCCAAACCTATTGCGGAGATAGTCAGTGCACGTTCGTGGAAAGTTGAAGAAATACATACCGGAATTCATCAGCTACGTCGGTCTCGAGCTTTTCTAGCTGGCGAAGATATGCCATTGTCATAGCGTCATCTTGCTGCTCAAACAAATTGACATACGGGTTAGTGGACGTTGAGGGCCCAGCAGTAGCTACAGTAGTTCGAGGGCGTTTGTTGGGCAATTCTGTGTAGTCTCTGGTATCAAGAGACTTTGTATCAACATCCTCGACACCAAGGTCTGTCAACTCGAGGATCGATGATGAAATAGGAGCGTAGCCCCATTGTAATGTCGATTTCCCCTTCTCATTAGAAATAGTCTCGGGGGTTGTGACTGTATCAGGGGGCGAGCCGGAAACCAAGTCGTCGTCATTATCCAAGAACGAAGGCCGTTGGTAGTGAAAGGCTGGCTGGGCAGATGGTGCGGGTGCGGGTGCGGGAGTGGCACCTGGTTGTTGCAGGTGAGTTTCCGGGTTGTGCGACGACGATGAGTTGGAAGGCCTCAAAGCCAACTCAGAGGTAGAATCTGTTGGAGTGAGGGGGTTTTGACTATCGTGTTGCTGCCCTTGATCGATTTCATCCTCTTCCTCATCATCCACGAGCCAGATGGATTCGTCGTCGTCTCCAAAGCCTCCCATGATATCTGGGTTTACCCGCCCGTAGATACCAGCCGAGTTGACAAACATGTTGTTCTTGAGAGGATTTGCGTCTGTGTAAGGAACGTATTTTGTGGCATACGGGTTTGGTCCTGGATTGGGGGATTCTTCTACTGGCTCCTGAGTTGTGGGATTCTCTTGGTTGTGCTGATCATCCGAGAGGGTCGAGACAGTAGAAGGGACAGAGGTCGGAGGTAGAGGATAAGAGGGTTGCCGTCGAGGCTGTTGCTCATGTTCAGGATCCGTCGAGATTGTCGAGGGAACAGAAGTGGGGGGTAGAGGATAGGGATGGTCTTGATATGGAGGCGGATTCACTGTGTTGGTGGTGGTGGTAGTGTTGCTGTTGTTGTTGTTGTTGTTGTTGTAGTAATCGACAATGACAGCCTCAGCGTCAACTTCAAATTCAACGAGGGCGCTGCTAGAAGCCTGGAGTTCGGGATTTGAAATTGTTCTCGACGTCTTCCTCTTCTGCCAAACGTTGGATGCTTTGTTTTTGAGAGATCGCAGCATCGCTCAACATGGCAAGGGAGCAATGATGCTCAGACCAGGGCAGGTAGCAAGCTTCAGTTTGGGCCCGGGGAGTTGCAGTTACAGCTGCAGTGGTGATGGCACTGTCCGGGCCTGTAACTGGTGTGGATCAGTTTATGTTTGTGCAGGTACACTATTTATTTGGAGGAAGAGATTGAATGCTGTGCATGGCGCATTCATTTGTTACTGAATAAAGACCGACCGAATAAAATTAACATCAAGTTGAATTCTCATCTCAGGTGAATGAATATCAAACCAAGCAAGGTCTGCCTGAGGTACTTCTGCCTGCACCACCGTCACTCGCAGGGCAGTTTCAGGCTGGGCTTATAGGTAGGTTCAGTCGAGTCTCTGTAAGTACCTATCATGTAGCGTATCGTCTTGACTTAGACCTGAAGCCATACCTGTTCTTGGACTGTTGTACCCCGCTGGGCTGAATTGGAGGGCGTTCAGGTGGTTGCAGGTATGAGTTGGCTGACAATAACCTCCTACCATTGACACTTATGTCCACCTTTTGGAGCTACTCGCCCGATTAAAGTGTTCATTAGTGCATCATTGGAGTGGGCCCTGTCCCCGGCAGTGCTTTGCCCCCGCTTCTCAAGCTGTCAAGGCTCTCTCGGATCAGTGTACCCCTAGGGTGTCTGTAACTGTCTGACAACCACTTACACCGAGACAGTTAGGACATGTATTATCAAGGTTACCTAGGTATTTATTGTGATTTATAGAGACCGTCAGGAGCAGAATAACTGCATGGCCACTGGATACAACTACAAAAAGATGAAATTGGTGAGTCAGTTCATGCCACTTTGGGCGAGACGTTGAACAATTTATTTCTTGTACCCTTAAACTACCTGGTTGGGCTGGTAGCTTTTCAATCAAGTTACCCTCTAGAGTACAAACTTCCAGATACCAGAGTCGCACATTAATTCCTCCCAAATTCAAAGATCGTAGAACCACTTCGTTCACTTCTCAGTCTTAAAACATCGCAATCATCCACCCTAAGTCTATGCCATTAGACATACTCGCACGTCACTGTGTTGTATCGCTGGCCTGTGGCACGGATTAGTAAGACCCAATGGCAAACATGCTGCATGTTTATTATAGCAAAACTTACCGTTGTAAAGTAGAGTGTAGGTGGTGGATGCTGAAAGATAGACTGCCTCTATTTTGCAGTTCAATTCGTAATACCATTGCCCGTCTGAACCTTGGCGACGAGAAAGCTGGTTCTCTGGAATATGACTGACATCAGCCTCGACATGCGAGAGAACCTTCACATTATCATCGCGGGCCACTGGTGCTTCCCGAGGCAATTGGTCATTGTAAATTGTCATCTTGATCTTGCGGATGCGACCACTGCTGACAGGGCCTGTCCAGACGAAGGATGTGAAATAAGGCTCGTTCTCCGAGACCTCCGAGCCCTGGAAAATGTTAGACCACTCCGTTATACAATTGACCTTCAAGACTTACCCTGGTGATGAACCACTCCATCGCAAGGACTTTGTAGCAGCCATCCAGGCCACACCACGTCCTGTTGCTCTTGAGATGGCCGTGTAGCTTGTCATCCCATCGAGCACGCCACTCCGTGCCGTAGTGCTTTCGGGCCTTGCGATTCTTCACTCTGACCACAGCAAGTTCCGGAGCGGCATTGGCGAGCCCCTTCAGAACAGCACCTTGAACAATAGCCTGCCACGCGTTGGGTGGCTGCATGATTTGGATGGAATTGTCGACGGAAATCCTCAGCCGCTCTTTGAGGTAGCTTGAAGCTCCAAACCCACCGACCAGAAGGATGGCGCGGACAGGCACGTTACTAGCCGTGATCTGGTCCTTTACCAACCTGATGACCTCTAGCACGACTGGCTCGAAGATGGTCTTGAGATCCGATGCTTTCAGAGCGAAGCGTCCTCGGCTAATACCGAGAGTCTTGTTGTTGGCCAAACCTGCCACGGGGATGTTGTAGGTTTCGTCTGGCGCGGTGTTCAAAGTGAATTGACGCTTGACCTTCTTCTCAAACACTTCCATGGCCTCGGCCATAACTTCATCGTCAAACCCTTCCTCCTTGCCCAGCCTGCCCCGAAGATACTTGGCGAAGCGCATGTTGAGGAATGTGGAGCCACAAAGAGCTCCTGAGCCAGGAGCTGCCTCTTGGACTTCGAGGATGGGCTTGAGGCCAGTGATAGTGTACGAGATCAAGTCGACTGTACCACCGCCGGCATCGACTACGACGATGGTATCGCCAACTTTCAGTCCATGAGGGTCAAGTCCATGCAAAGCATAAATCGCGGCGGCCTCGGGTTCGGAAACAAGGTGAACTTGCTGCTGAGACGCTGAAAGTCCCGAGGCCTTTTGACATGCCTTCTTGGTTTTGTCTTTGGCTAGATCGCTCCAGATAGCCGGAACAGTGACGACAAATTCGAGGGGAGTGCTGTTCACGATGCTGTCGCCTAACTTCTCGCGCAGAGTGTACAATAGATGGTCACCAAGCTGTGAAATAAAGTCCGTGACAAGTTTGTCTACATTTCGGCTGCCTCGAGCACTATCGGAGTTCAAGGATTGACTCATTGCTTGTAGGTCGGGATCAAGGTCTCTTCAAGGCAACAGTCAGCTGGCCTGGCTATTTGCGTCAGGGTTACAGAAACACTTACAGCTTGAACCACTCAATGACTTCATCTTGTGGTGCAGTGATAGGGATGGAGAACCCCCATTCAATCTTGTCTCCATTGTATCGAAGCTTTGAGGGCACCTTGTCGCTGGATTCTCCCTCTCTGTTGGAACTGGACACGGGCCATTGTGTGACGCAAGTTCGTCTCGATGGATTGCGACTCTCAGCCCAGGCGACTCCGGAGTAGGTTGTGCCAAAATCAATTCCAACGATGATCTTTCGATCAGTGATCTTGAGCTTGTCGAAGTCCATAGTAACCTGTTGGTGACGAGCTGCAACTTCAGGTGAGGCGAAGGGCTGTCTGTGCGACAAGCAGCGACTGACGAATACTAAGGGAAAGAAGCAGTGTCTTGGTTGCAATAGATGAAAAAAATTCAAGATCACGAAGGATAAAAGAACAAACAAACCAAATGCTTGCCAGGTGAACCAAGGCCTAAACAGCGAGGTAGTTGAGTGAAGGGAAGAAAGCTGACGGCGACGGTGACAGTGGCAGGGGCAGAGGCAGTGATAATTATTGGATCGAGACTGCCCCGCGGTGTTACTGGAGCGAATGCGCTTGTATGCAACCTTAGTATAGCTATCCGGATTTCGTTGCCTAACAGGCTCTCATATGATGATGGCTTGTATCCATGGCAAATCATCTGTTTAGGTATTTTCCACACTGGATGATGAATACTGTAGGATAAGCTGAATTATAAATCTACACCCCCAGCTTTACATTATTATCCAGTCACTTTCATATCTCCCCGTGAGGTGTCAATTCTCTGTATGGCAAAGCATTTGCTGAATGAATAAAGCAAGAATGCTGCCAGTTGGCTGCTTGCCTGTTATTTGCCCAGGGGAATTATGCCTTGCCTGGGAGTCTACAACGCGATACTTCCATTAGACTTAGTGACCAGGCGTGAGGTTCAGGTCGTCCGGGGTTAGCTCAAACCGCCCGGGCACTAAAACAACTGGCAGCTTAGAACGTGAGACAAAATCAACTCGTCAGTTCATTCCAAGATTTCCAGAGCATTTATTCTTTCAACTGCCGGCTCCAACCCACACTATGTAGTCCAAGCGACTGCGGGTGCGGCTGAGGTCTTGGAGGGGCAATTGCGGGGGTGAATGTGCCCTGCAGCGCAAGGGTTAGTCGATCACTGGGGCTTTCTGGACGGGGTGACCCATCCTGAATCTAGGTCGTCTTGATATGAGAGCCCCGACGACTATTGTACTAATTGTGTGATATCGATTCTTGGTATAAGCCTAGGTAGTGTTTGGCTCATCATATGCATATACCCAGCGAATAAACAGAATCTGGTGGTGCGAGATATCAGGCTACTGATACATAAACTTAGTAGGGTCTCTATCCCTGTCGCCTAGCGGATCTTGGGGTGTAGATACTACCTAGGTAAGTCTACATGAACAACATCATCTGACATTATCCAAAACAGAAACAGAAACAAACACAGATAACGGAATGCATACTCAGTTTGTACAGCCTGGTCGTAGGTTAGTAGGTTAGTAGGTAGAGCAGAGTGAGCCCTACCTGAAACTAGAAGTGGACAGCCATTTACAGGGCATTCAGCGCCAGGCCAATGGTTGCAAAGGCACTGAGGTAGCACTGATATGGGCACCCCCTTCCTTCCTTCCTTGCCATTGCACGATGCAGTCAGCCTCTTCTCTGCTTGGAATACCTACTAACGTAGATACCTCATATTCTGCCTGCTTGCTTAGTACTTGCATTTGTAGACAACTCAATCACAAGTAATTCACTGCCCATTCTGGGTCAATCCGTTGTCTTTCAAGCTGCAGGCTTCCGTTCTACATCGTTATCTACGCTGTATTCCAATTGCACTGCATCGCACTTCACTCGGATCATTGCACAAATCCACACTCAGTCCGTCAATTCTCCTCCGTCTCATCGCGGGAATTGTGACACTGTCCTACTGTCCAACTATCTCCCCCTGCGTCGTCCTTCTTCCAACAATGGCGGATGCAAAGAAGCATAACTCCCCTCCTTCAGTTCCTCCAAAAGAACCCATCGAAGACGGCAAACCAACCTCTGGGACCTCTAACAGACCAAAAGAAGGGTCTCGCAACAAGCGCCGCCCTGATTCTACACTGGGGCAGAAAGAAAACAAGCGGGAAAGTCTGGACGTTTCCTGTTCCCCAGAGAAGAGACTCCATAAGACATCTTCCGCAAACCCAAAGATGCTTGACAGTTCGGAACAAGATGACTGGGTTGAGATCCCATCCAGAGAGCTGGTTCAAGAGCCAAATGGGCAAGACCATCAGGCGCAAACTCAATCAGCCTTGACCGATTTGATGGAGTTGGACAGTTCTCCCGCTGCTGAAAAAGCTTTCGGTGATGACAGTGCCTCGCGGTCGGCAGCAACGGCAAAGGCTAATTTACCACACTCCGCTGAATTTCAGTCACTCGACGAGCTTGCTGGCTTTGAAAATGACAACGTCGCCCACTACAACGAACAGCTGCGAGAACAAAACTGTCAACTCGACCGCCGCATCCAAGACCTTCAGCGGCAGCTATCCACGCTCACCACGGACAAACAAATCGCGGAAGAGAAATCCGACACGCTGTCAGAGAAGTTAAACAGCCTAAAGCAAAGAATGAACTCCAACATGACAGAGGTAGAGATCAGCAGCGAGGCGCTAGCAGACAAGGTAGAAGATCTAGGCAAAGAGAATCGCGCGCTCAGGGAACAACTCAACGACGCACAGTCTCACATTTTCAGCCTGCAGCCTTACCGCAAGGAACTGACCTCGGAAGAGGTTGGACAGGTACGCTACTCATGCTATATTCTTCACATGTAGATTCTGTGCATATTTGCTAATGTCTGGACCCTAGGAGTATGATGCTCTCGTCGAACAAGTCCAGGACTGGGTTCAAAAGTTCATGGATCCGTGGTTGGATGATCACCAAGAAGGAGTTGATTCTCTCCTCAGTAATGCGAAGAAACGAGCAGTAGATGCCACCAGATTCAAGCACATCTTGTACCAGTATCCCGATCTACTCCATGGCGCAAGCTTCCCGGAAACAGACGAGGACATCATCACATCTGTGATCATGAGATATCTACATGACCACATCTTTCAAACTGTGCTGTATGGCATGATTTCTCGTTACGTCGAGGTCATAAGCTTCATTGAGAAAGAAATGCAAATGTCGGTCGAGCCCAAGAGAGGTATGTTCACGTCGACAAACAACATTCCCCCATCGTCATTGAGCGACTGACTAACGCGCACAAAGATCTTTTCTCTGTGAGAACTTGGACTGCTGAAGCATACAACGCCCTTCTCAGTTCTCCCCAATTCAAGGGGGTTCGCAATGAACGACGCGAGGCTATGACACGTGAACTCGCAAACATACTCAAAATATTCTTTAAGAAAGATCAATTCAACTGGTTCTGTAAGAATACGTGTCAACGAATCGTCGTGCCCGCCATGAGACTCTACGAGAAGCTACAAATTTCAACCAACCACTTTTACCTTGACATTAACTCTTTTATCGTCAGAGCTGGAGGCGAGCTTACCACATCCACTGATTTTATCGACACACTCGAGAATCTCGACTGCAAAAACGTACTGCAGAATCGGAAGACATTCAACATAGGAAAAATTGAAACGCCGCCATCCAAGAAGGAGCTTTACCACCGCCTGCACAACGTATGCACTGTGGTGCCGGCCTTGTACATGAGACAGATCGGACAGCGAGACGCAATCAAGGATCCTATCGTGGTTCGGAAGCAGCGGATGCTGGTTGCATGGGGACCCGAGGAGAAACGCAAGGCATATCAGGATAACGGCGATCGAACGCTTGTGTCGCATCTGTATGGGTTCAAGGGCGCGGGAGAAGGGTGGACCTCCTTCCTTAGGTAATGGATGCGAATTGGAGGCAACTTGGGCAATAGTACTTCAGGGGAAACCACACACACACAATGAGTGGCGGTTGCATAGCGAGGGACCATGATACTGTAATCTTCTTGATATGAACGCAAATGAGTAATAATCACAATGAGAGTTGATTTTACCAATGCTCATAATATGTCATGCTGCCTGTAGATAGGACAATCGACCATGGCTATATCCCATCGCTACAATATCGAGATTGTATTATTAACGTCGATGTCTCAAAAGACTCTCGATATAAATTGTACACGCGTGCTTGAAGCACACACAAGTTCCCTATGGCCACAACTAGGCATACACAGCATCCCAGGTATCCAGAACACCAAGCTACATGACAAAAAGGGGGTGAAAACAAATGGAACGAATGCAGAATGCCTTTTAAGAGACAAAAGAATGAGCATCAGCGAGAAGTAGAAAATGAAACAATAGGGTAATAAGGAAATAAAAGCCTGGCCCTTCTTTGATCGTCAAGAGGGCGGCGAGGTATAGCACACTGTATATCCATCCATCCATCCCATTCTCCTAATTCCGCACCTCATCTCTGTTTTTCCCCAAGGTGATCCAACCTCGGTTCTTCTAGTTGTGAATACATGACTCCTTTCTTCCTGTTCCCCATTTAGGTCGAAAGCCGTTTATAGTTAAAAATCAAACAGACAAAGGAAGTAAGTGTAAGATGGACCTGACTAGGCCTGTTCATGCCACTGTCTCATGCCAGTGGTTGCGAATGCTCGTCTTCTCGGCGCCGAGATGCCTTTTCGTCAAAACCGACGCTGTGCCGGCCAAAATGAGTCCGGAAGTAGTGCTACTCCTCGTCCAGACTTCCCATCATGCCATTGCCTTTGCCTTTGCGGCCCAGCTTGAGCATGCTGAATCTCTTGCGGACACTGCCCTTCTTGCTGGCAAGTTTGTTCTCGACGGGCTTGTCATTGTGATTGCTATTGTCGCCGCCGCCAAATTGCTGGTCAAAACTTCCACGACCGCTGAGGACTCCAGCGGATTCGGGGTGCTTCTCGTCTTGTGACGGTGCGCGGAAGAAACTGTGTCGACGACCCTGTTCTTTGCTTTGGCCTTGGCTCAGGGAGCGGCTGAGGTTGCTTGCGGTCTCAATGTCTCCATTCACTTCCTCGGGCTCGGTTGGCAACTCTGGTTCCTTTTTCTTACTTCCACCAAGGAAACTCAGTCGTGTGCCTCGTTTCGAAACTGGTCTGATGACTGAGGCCTCTTCTGCCGTGACACCGTTCACGACGATGCCCACGTTCTTGTTCTTGGGGCTAGCTGAGGAGGAACGAGATGACCGTTTCCAAGTTGGTGAAGGAGTTGCAACAAGCTCGCGCTGTGGTTGGGGAGGAGTGAAGTGTGCGATTTCTGGCGCGAATGTGCTCTCAAAACCTATATGAGCAGTCAGTATGGTGAACCAGCTTATTTTCGGACCTTGACTTACATCTATGAAGCTCATCATGTTTCTGGGTGAGGAGCTCATTGGAACTTCGAGAGAACATCGCAAGACACCTCTTGATCATGATGGCATGGTCGACAAGCGCCATCTTGATCGCACTGTCCTGAGGGGTCAATTCCACCTCCGGCGCTTCTTGGTCCTCCTCTTCCTCAGCATCTTCATCGGCCTCCTTACGTTCTGGCAGCAATTGTCGGTAACAAGCGACGCTATTCTCAGACGTAGGGTTCACTGATACGCTGACTGCATCGAGAAGTAGCTGCGCATGGTCCCCGTTACCCTCAGTTACTCGGTGCTCGAGTGCGGTCATCTCTTGTGTCTTGCGAACAATGCGTTCTAGACCTGTTTCGTGAGCACTGAGGGTGATCTCTTGGGCATCAACGACTTCGCTACGGCGAAGAATAGTAGGGAAAGCATCGGCAGTCGTGAACACCAACTTCTCGGCAGAATGCTCCTTGACAGGACCGGTTGTGTTACGCCGGGTGGAGATGGAAAAAGTCTGAGGGTGAGAGGAGAGAAGGAAATCTCGAATCACTTGTGGGACTCGTGCGCGCTGGAAGACTTGATGACCTAGATCGCGGTGAGGCGTAACGGCCGAGACGACTAAAAATTGGCCCTCAACATCGTCAACGTCTCCCCCGGTAACGATCTGGGCAGCTGGGTGCTGCTCCTGCATGCGGTCTGTAAAGGCCGAAGCACGTTCACTAGGAGATCCCTCGTAAATGAACTCTTTATCTCGGAGGTTTGCATGGAACCCAAGTCCCTTGTAGACAACCTTGAAATATTTGGGGATAATCTTGTCGCTCTTTGAGATAGTCTCGTAAATCGTCGCAATTGCCCGTTCGGTCCTGGCAAGCTTGAGGAAATCGAAGATGTTGCTCTCGTACTGCACCTGCAGTTCCTTGTAAGCTGCCAAAGCGTGGCTCCACGAATCTCCCTCTTCGAAATACTTGATCATGTCGAAATACAGCCGTTCCTTTCGCTCAAACTGTGTTTGTGCTGGAAATTCTGGGTCCGGGAGCGCGGGAGTTTGGCTGGTCGGGTCCCATTCGTATAGATCAGCGTGAAGTCGCAGAGCCAAACCTGCTTCAGTGTGGTTTCGTGATTCGGCTTGCAGATCTGCAAGTTGGTGTACGTAACGAACAAAGATTTCCTCCTTCTGCATATCGCGTAGGAATTCCATGAGTCTGAGATGATTGATGAGGCTCGACGCTTCGCCTGTATCATCGCTGCTATATACAGCAACAAGAAGGTCAAGGAATTCGTCAATGGTGCCAACGAATTCACGTATAGCAGTGTATAGTGGCTCGTCAGGGATATCCACCAGGGGCTCGAACCGTTCAAGAAGTTCGTGAATGAACAGCTTCTGAAGGATACTCTCAGTCAATGGCTTCTCCTTAAAGAACAAATCCAAACGATCAATCGTCTCTGTTTGGATAATTGATAAGTCTTCACTCAAAGTCCATTCGCTGACAATCATTGTTTGCAGCACCTCAACCGCCATGCGTCGAAGACCCTCGTGCACGCTAAGACATAACTCGACAATTGGGCCAACAAGTGCAGGAACATATTGCACCTGGTATCCTCCCATCTTTGAAAGATTGTACCGGCTTCGTTCGTCGGATGAAGTCTCCCATCCGATAGCCTCCCAGGTACGGCGTAGGAGCTCAGCGCCATGTTCTCGAACATCACCCGCAATCTTCCACACTGCTCTTCGCTTCTGTTCTGGGAAAGTTTCCAATGCAAGAGATGTGCTGCCCACCAGCTTGAGAAGGGTCGTGAAGAAAAGCTTCCATAATTCAGTATTAAAACTCTCTGCTTCCTCCGGTTCGGGGAGGAATGATTCCAACATGGTACCAGCGAGATACTCAAGTGTCCTCATAGTCGATTTGTGATGATGGATATGCACACTCAACCATTCCAAGGGATACGCCTCTCCCTTAAGAATGCTCATGTGTACTCTTAGCAAATTTTCTAGTAAAGTGGTCAAGTCGTCCTCAGCAAGCTCAAGTTGCATGCCCGAGGGTGAATTAGATATCGAAGACAAAATAGCAGAAAGCTCGACCAAGGCTTCATCGAATTGAAGGTCGTCATTAACAGGCTTAGTTGGGAAAGGGTATGATGATGGGAAAAGAAGGGAAAGGCGATCCTTTGGTTTGCTGGGAGCCGCAAGGATCGCTAAGTAGGAATCGATTATTTTAGGAATGTGGTCGGGAATCTCGGAGCCAAGGTAATCGATCTGGCTGGCCAGGACAGAGCAGCATAGACGGATCTGATCTCTCCATTGATCTGTCACCTCTGCTGTGTGACCCCAGTGAGGAGTAATCCATCTCACGGTGTTGGTGCTCAGTGCTAATTTCTGATCGGGGTGGGCAAACAGGTCCAGCTTGCTGTAATTGATAATCAGTACAAGCTTATAAAGAATGAGCTTGCCTTTGACATCTGTGCACGAGTCCATAAAGTCAATGGCGATATGCAGGATTTCCTCCGTGTTTAGCAGGCCAGCAAGCTCTGGTAACCACTGGTGGAAATGCTGAACAGCAAGGGTCTGTGTTCCAACAAGTGCAGGGGCAGTGTTGCGCATCATCGCGTCAAGAGCCTTAAAAATGGCACGGAGTTCGCGTGTAAACCCTGTTGTGTTGGAGGTGATACCAATGCCAGCTTCCTTCTCCTTTTGTTGATTTCTTGCATGAGTGATGAATTTAAGGATGTGCCTGACAACCTTGAATGTAGCACGTAGCTTCCTGGCGATCTCGGGTTCTGAAGGGTTCTGAAGAAGTCGGGTGAACGACCGCATCAGGCATGGTGTTGAAAAGGGGTAGTTGAACAGGTTCTCGGCATACTGGTCGACCAGAGGCCCCAGGTTGAATCTTCGGTCATGGACAATACCCAACACTCTAACCAGAGCAGTAAACACAAGATCCTCAAACTCATGACTACCGGAGTATTCAACGAGGATTCCGAAGAGACCATCCAATACGTCATTAAGTAGCTTGACCACTTCGATCTCGGGCACAAAGATGAGCTGCTTAAGCACACCAGGAACCTCCTCCCTCTGAAGATCTCTCCATTTCAAAAGTCCAAGGATTACCCTATCCTGCGAGAATCGAGTGCTGCAGAGGTATGTTTCGGTACGGAGCACAGCAAGCGGGCCGTTAGCATCAGCTGTGTCGTCGTCTTTGCCTTGGGGGTTCCACAAGAGTGATAGATATCCGCCCTTTCCGGTTGGCCCAGGCTGTGCAGTCGAGGTGTGCTCATCTATCTTATAGAGCAGCAGAGCATGTCGGCCATCACGTATGAACGCCCCCTGGTCCCACAACGGTATATGAGCAATGGCGAATGGAGGGTTGGGCATATCAGAAACAAACATAACGATATGTGCTTGTGACACATCACTAGGGGCCAATGAAAGGCGCAGGGTTTGGTTCCAGGGCTCCCCTCGTTCTGCGGCTATCGATTTGAACGTGCTCAACGGCTCTGTATTTGAGGAAGCAAAGATGCAGTTGTCGATTCGCTCTCCAGAGGTCTTCCTTACTTCAAGCGTTATCTGTAGGTTGTTTCCATGAACACTGGAGGGCATCGCTGTTGCACTGCCGCCAAACCGTGACAGGAGGTTCTGTTTACCGAGTATGGCATCGTTCAAGGTGAAGTAGATGTCGGAGCGAGGTCTTGTGGGAGCGCCGGAGAATCCCATTTTGTTTGTCTTAGCCACCCCTGAAAGCATAGTCGGGGTAGATTTTATGAGGATGTCGGCGTCTGAATGGTTGAAACTCCTAAGCTGCAGCTGCAATCGATCTCCCCTTCGCGACTTCTCGTAGTGTCCAGATGGGCTATCCAGCAATTCCTTGACCAGCGGTTCCCAGTCATCAGCATCATTCTCGCCCGTGTGTCTCAATGACGATGACCATATACTCATCAAATGCTCGACTTCATCGTCTTGTTTCATGATCGGATTTAGCCGTAAAACGCCGAGGCCGATCATGCGATCTGCGGTTTGCGTACCATCTGTTGGACTGCCGGTCTTCGATCCTGCCGTACTTGGCGGTCCGGAACCCTCTCGGCTCTCAGAACCGGACATTGAATGTCGCCCGTCGTACTGTTCAGCAACGGCATCCATGCGTGACACAGGTGAGCCTCGAGAAGCACCCCTCGAACTCTTACTACCCCACATAAGGCTTCTTCTCGACTTTATGCCGCCTGAGGAGTTCGGTTTCGTTGGGTCTCTAGAATATGAAGCTGATGGCGCGGTTCCGGATCGAGATAGAGATTGTGGAGGGATGATCTGATGAGACGCCAACACCTTGACCACGAGGAATAGCTCAGCTTCTGCCGAAGGCACGTCACCCACATCTTGAGAAGATAGGTCTGTGAAGAGCGTTTTCGTCTGTACGTGCTTGGCCAAGTTGACGAGTGTGCCGCCTGCGGGTATCCTGACGGTAAATGCTTCTGAAAGAATAGAAGGCTGGCCGTACGCAGGCTTGCTGACGAGGTAGAATACAAGTGAGGTCTCCTCAATCGAAGCACCAGCAAAACCCTTAATATCAACCATGAGGTGATGCAGAGCGGTCAGCTCAGACGTAGACTGTGGAGGTTCATCCAATAAACTCATCACAGATTGTAACTTGGTAACCTTGACAATACAGTCGTCGGCTGTCAAGACCCTTCCTCGAGCTTCAGGGTCCCGAACAATGACCTCTCCTCCACAAAGCTTGTTCACCCGCACCAAATCCCATACTGTCTTTTCGCGTAGGCGGTCGTATTCGTGTGCGGTGAGGACGTTATATAGAAATTGTTGGCGATGCAGGTTGAGGCTTGTGATTAGCTGCGAAAGCTGGTCAAGGCGGCCATATTGTCGAGAAAGAAGGAGCTCATGTAAGTTGGTAGAGTGCCACTCTCTGAGGCATGAAGCGATCTCGTCGATCAGGGGTTCTGAAAGCGACGTCGGTGTCTCGTCTCCAATCTTCAGCATAGGCACTGGTGCAGCAGGTCGTGGGGCATCGGGGTCCCTTATCACGGGCACAGAGAGGTTGCCCAGTGTGCCATTGGGAAGTTCCCTAAAAGGAGTGCGGCCGCTGGAGATAGTTGATCTGTTTCCTTCCTTGCGACTTTTGCGAGCTGAATTATTTGTCACGCCGCTCTTGGCAGAATCACTTGCGCGTGGCATATCACCATCTATGGCGGGGCCATCGCTCGCTGCGTCGTCGTCTTCGTCGTCGTCGTCTGGCTCTCCCAGCATTTCTCGAACCTCGACACAGCTTCTGGGGAAGATTCCGCTAAACACGCGCGCCTCGAGGGTCTGACCCTTGACAGACGTCAAGCCAGCTAGCAGACTGGGAGGTGCTACCAGGTAGCCGCGCAACCAGTTGCCGTCTGGCGTCTCCTCGATAATATAGAGCTCATCGCCAATCTCAAGAGGAAGGTCGGCCGGGCTAGATGCGGGAAACGGAAAGGTCGCGACGGCGAACGCGATGCGGGGGAGAGGCTGCCAGGGCATTGAAGATCTTCGCAGAGCCGGACCGACTTTATCGAGGAAGTTCAGTAACAGCGGTCGGTGCTGGGACTCGTCGAGGAATTCGCAGTTGGGGGGTCGGCAACGGCGAGAGGTAAGAACTGTCTTTACGGTTCGAGAGAGTCGGGTTTGAAGTTGGTGATGGGGACGTCTGTTCTTTGTTGTACTGGAGAATTCATCAAGATATTCAAATATCGGAGTGTCGTGTTAGGAGCTGTTGTTGAACAGATGCTCCGTTGGCCAATCGCGGGCTCATGGATCTTGGGTTCGGCTCGGTTACCAGAAGCAAAAAGGCAACAAGGACGAGCACGGCGCAAACTGGGAGAAGTCGATTTTGGCGGAATTATATTCAATCGCGGCGATTTTGAACGAATGAATTCGTTGTTGTTGAATAAACTGTTTGGCTAGCAGCCACAGTCAAGTCAAGTCAGGTCACTCAGAATTCAGAACCCCTGAGCAAACGCGAAATAAGGTAGCTTGCGGCGGGTTCTGGCAAGGGTTCTAGATCAAGGAGTGGCCTCAGCCTTTTGCGTGGGATGGGGATTGGGATGTGAATGGAGGTGGGTTGGACTAGTTTAAGAACTGAGAAAGGAATTGGCCAAGGTACAGACAGTACTAGTGTGAGACAAACAACAAAGTGAAGTAGAAGAATTAAACAGAATTGGACAATAAGAAAAGCCTGACTCTTTCTGAATGGAAAATGGAAAAAGGATGAGGCAGAAGCTGAGAATGAATAAACCGTACTAAGAGAGTCAAAAAAGGTTGGACTAACGATGTGCAGTAAGATCGAATCCAATACCAATAGTTAGTTGGATGCCAATACCAAACGGTTCAAAGTTTCGGGAGTTCTAATTCTGGCTTCTAATAATTCTAGGGCTGTCCAATTTGACAAAAAAGGAACCCCAGAGTAACAGTAACATATCTGCTACACAGATACATAATAGATGGATATCTTTTGGACCGCTATTTGCTTTTAAAATTCCAGGGTCTAGTCTCCCAATCTCAATTCCATGTCCACTAGTGGACGGTATGTGCTGCAAGTTAATGAGTGTGTGGATCGACAAGAAGCCTGAAGGTCGAGTTTGATAAGACATGCAGGGCCATGAAGAAACTGCCTGCACTGCACTGTAGTCTTGCACACCATTAATGAATGAGTCGACATTTTATCCATGGTCAGTACATACAACACCTCGACTCAAGTCTGTGCTGAATATGATAATATATATCACGGTTAATCTTCAGATGAAACAAAGAATGACAACGCGCCCGGTCCTCGAAGCGGCTCGTGTCACTCTTGTCATTAGTACAAAAACCCACTCAATGATGGGGCCCGCATACGTATAAGTTCTCCCTCTTGTCTCCCTCGCTCCTCGGTCGGCCGGTTCGCATCTTCCATTCCCGACATTTGACTTTTGGACAAATCATCAGCATGAGTAAATTGTGCAGATGTGGTTGCATCATGCGTCACCCCTGCTTTGTGCTGTGCCTGTGTGATGTACGAATTCTACCGCCACCAACCTTGCATCAAAGGAATGACATGTCTCATGATAGCTTCAAAAGGTTGCCAACCCACCAGTTGTGCGATGTACGGACATAAACAGGCGCCTATTCCCGGTATTTGACTCTACAGCAGCGAAAACGACATCAACGACTCTACAAGTAACGACCAACTGTGATTACCACCGATGATTTACTCTCAAATGTCTGAACCAAACAGTCCTTTATTCCAATTACCACTACACATGGCAGCGTTGGAATTTGAGCCTCCCGCTCCGAGACACCTCACGCGATTATAATCCTCGAGAATGCTTTATTCCATCCCTGCATCAACCCTTTATCGGCCTAAATTCTTTCACCATGTGCCACCGTTACTCTGATAATGCATGGCTTCGTCGATGAGGCGCAATGCGCTGTTGATCGTGTGCCACCACATCTGTCCAGCATATACAATATCAGCCAAATCGGGACAAACTATGCCTCACACGGAGAGCTGGGCATCTCTGTTGGGTTTTGTGAAACACGCTAGTCATCAATAATGTGTGCATGTGTGGTTGCTTTTGTAGTTGACGATGTTGGTTCTTGATCTTGGATTCCTACCCAAGCAAGGGACAAAGACGATGATCAGCAACCAACACAAACATCACCCCAATGCATCATGTACTTCATCTCACAGTGCTTAAAAAATAGAGCAGAGTTACCAACGTCGAGTTAAACTAAACGCTTAATTAACGTTAATAGTAGAATAATACTGTACCCAATAAGGCTACCCTGGACAGGCCGCACTTACATCAGTGGCAGTCGTATAGGAGGGTACAACAAGGCTAAATTGAGTGCATGATATAACTCGAGAGGTTGCAACACAGACGCATGGAGCTATCTCAGTTTCAGCTCGTATACTCACCACGCGTCATCGACTATCACTTATTCCCAACACTTCAACCTCGTATATATGGATTGTACTCAGTACTCTGTACCTACAGTCAAAGTCGAGCTGCTCTCGGTTAATTAACCGCCGGCAGTTTGAGCTGATATAATATCAACGATCCTTGCTCTTAAGAGGGGAACCGGTTGCCGTTGTAATCAGATACCCACTTTGATGAACACTTTAGAGCTGATCTTTATCCCAATTAACTCCTCCGTTGCACCACGAGCTGTCCATCCTGCCATCGTCGCTCCTTGGCTAGCGAGGACAGACTAGGAAGGAGGCCAACCACGTTGAGTGCTTCACACTGAGATATCTATCAAGATGCTTTGCCTGTGAACGAACTGCGTTAGTGCGTCCATGATCACTCTACTGTTGTTTGGTGATAATACCAAAATCCTGCCCATTAATACCAGCAGCTCTTAAGCTCCCCAAGAGCCGTTACCTTGCGCGCCAAGTCAATGCTATAACTACCATATCCCCCAGCGCACCCCGCACGGCAAGCTCTATCACAAGATGTGTGCAGTCGGTTATGATTCCCAAAGAGGCAGTCCAGAGCATCAACAACTGCGCTACGGACCAAGATCATGGTATAATCCGCCAATTCGATGCTTCGCTATAACCTCGTGGCTGCATAGACCCTGCGATTTAACGTGGTATCTCGGAAGTGGGGGTGTAATGATTCTCTCCATAAGTGAATAGTTTCCCTAGTTGAGAGGTTGGCTTCCCAGTTTGTGATATATATTCTGATCAGACCCAGAGTTCAAATTCTACTCGTTTTATCACTCAAAGTGTTCTTGTTCTGCAGTCTCAAGTTGCCTTCCAACAACACAACGAACAAGATGGTGCAAATCACTCAACTCCTGTCGGGTATTGCTCTCGCTTCAGGCGTATTCGGGTCGCCCATTGAGCGACGTGCGGTTATCAACCACGATGCCGTCGTTGGGTTTCCAGAGACTGTCCCATCTGGCACTGCTGGATCACTATACCTGAAGTACAAGCCTTTCGTCAAGACATTCAATGGATGTGTCTCGTTCCCTGCGGTCGACGCTCAAGGCAATACAAGGTACGTGTTCTCCTAACATGTTCCAACTCAAGACTGACTTTGGTTTCAGCGGAGGACTTGCCACAAGTGGCTCATCTGAGAGTGGCTGCAGCAAGAGCACTGGTCAGGTCTATGCCCGAGGCGGCACCTACAACGGCCGATACGCCATCATGTACTCGTGGTACATGCCAAAGGATTCACCCTCGCCAGGCTTGGGACATCGCCATGACTGGGAGAACGCCGTGATCTGGTTGTCCAGCCAAAGCACAAGTGCCAGTGTTGTTGGCATGGCCGTTTCCCAACACGGCGGATATGACAGGAGGAGTTCAGGCACTTTCTCAGGCAACAGTCCCTTGGTGGGCTATACCGCCATCTGGCCGACCAACCATCAAATGACCTTCACTGACACCAAGGGTGGTCAACAGCCCTTGATCGCCTGGGAGAGCCTGCCCGCTGCGGCTCGCACGGCGTTGACGAACACTGATTTTGGCAGCGCCAACGTTCCTTTCAAGGACGGTGCCTTTGAGTCGAACCTGGGCAAGGCGGCTATCTGAGCAGACATGTATAGCTCTTCAGGGCCAGCGGCATGGTGATGGCTTCATGATAGGTGTGCTTTGTACCGTGAGAAGTTCCTGGATAGCTTGTCAGTATTATAGTTCTCGTAACTTATATTGGTATATAATCGTTGCGGCCTCGATACGCCCGATACATTGATGTGCAGAAGACGCAGATCAAGACACTTATGGCAGCTACTTGACCTTGTATGTTTGTGGCATGCATTATTCCTTGACGTCGAGTTGAGTCGTCTTTGTGGTAATGATTATTTGCCACGATGTGTTCATCCAATAACAGTCTTCAGAAATCATCTAAACAGAAGTTTAATCGTTGTTCAAGTGCAACTTGATTTGACGAGTCAGTTGAACAACCAACGAGACTCAACGACTACAGTGGGCCGTGGACGGATGAAGCATGTGGGCCAAACATCACCGAAACAGAATCACTGCGTGTTAATTAAGCTCCGTCCAGGGTCCACCACCAAGATAATCGCAGCAATAAAAATGTGGTGATAGCCTCTTCTCTCTGCTCAAAGTTTGGATTCGATATCAAAATACAAAGTGGCGAGGAATTTCGTCCGTTCGCGGTATCACCAACCAATCAACAATGCATGCTTTTGTCGATGCCCAGACGTTATCAGAGCTAACGGAAGGATTGAGTCACCGTATTTCTCGCTATTCGGGGATTGTGGTGCATGTCCCCGCGCTGTGGATTGACATCATATTAGGTAGTAGGTGCGTATGTCAGTAGGGAGATTGCTCTTGGGTTCTCATAAGGAAACAAATGCGAATATTACTACTAGACGAGGCTGACTCCTCTTTTTGAATTCCTGCCTTTTTCATACTTCTCCCCTCAACAGTTATAGTGATCAATACTTCGCTTCGTTGTTTTGAGACTTGAACCACTATACAACTCACTTGATATTCTGTCATAACGACGCATTTTACTCCAGTACATTTCCACGGAGCAGAAGACCATTTGCGCCATTACCGCATTTACCGAAACAGCACTTTGACTTGCAAACTCTCCTAAGAAGCACTTGCGAATATCTCCGCTGTTGCAACAGGTCAACAAAATGGGAACTCCCTTTATTACCTTCGTTGCGCCCAGCAACCTTGACGGCTACAAGCGTGGTGCTCCTCTACAAGAACAACCGCCAAGTATCTCGCAGAACTTCCTGGATGCGATGGATGTTCGTGAAGCGGTCTTTGTAGAGGAACAAAAAGTCCCTGCCGAGAACGAATTCGATAACGATGATCCACGTTCATGTCACTGGGTCGTATACGCGAGTATCAACAAGGTGGAAACACTAGAGATTCGCGATGAAGACGGCAACGTCATGCACCCGAGAAAGAGCTCGACACGCTCAACCCCGATTGGAACAATAAGACTTGTGCCATTCCCCCACGACCCTCATCCCGAGAATGGAGGGAAGTACTGGAACGGTGTCTTGCAAGACGAGAACGGTGACAAGAACGGCCACAAAAATGGAGATGCACCGGAAACCTCTCCAGAGAAGCCATACATCATGGACCGAAAGACAACTTTTCACAACGGGCAGGAGCCGTATGTGAAATTGGGTCGTCTGGCAGTCATTGAGGAGTTTCGAGGACGTCGCATCGCTGGCCTACTCGTGACCACAGTTCTCAGCTGGCTGAGAGACAACCCCTCGTATTTCGATCCTAGTGTTACAGAGTCTGGTCTTAAGCAACTCGATCCGGTGATTGGAACTGAATTAAAGATACCCCAATGGGCAGGGCTCGTATGTGTTCACGCGCAGAAGCAGGTCGTGGATTTCTGGAAGAAATGGGGCTTCGAGGTAGATGAGGATATGGGCACTTGGTGGGAAGAGGGCATGCCCCATGTTGGTATGTTTCAACGACTGGAAATCGGACAGAAGACGGTTCGACTAGATTAGATACCCATCCTTTGCACATGCGGCGGTTTGACAACAGACTTTGAACTGTTACCCAGGTACCTAGAGAGAGGCGCAAGATCAGATAGTAGTAGCAAGACTTGGGTCTTTTCTTATATGCACAATCGCACAGAGTTTAGTGGAGTTCATCAAACAATTCATGTGACCATAAACACGGGTATACATTAAAGGAGTTCATTGTTTATGTTTTTTTGTGTTCATTTCATTTAACTCTCAGGGAGCCCGACTTTTTTATTGAATCTGTAGCCACCTAAGAAAATCCATAGCCGCGTTCCCAGACCCGATGAACGCAAAATGCAATTCTGAAAGAAGCCGGAACACGCCAAAGCCAACCCTTCCAACCGTGATACACCATTGCACCTTTTATCGGTTGCTCTTGGCCACACGCTCCAACTCATCCTTCTTCTTGATAGCGTAAGAGTTGCTGGAACCCTTGGCAGCGTTGATAAGCTCCTCAGCAAGGCACTCGGCAATGGACTTGACATTGCGGAAAGAGGCCTCGCGGGCACCAGTGGTGAGGAGAGAGATAGCCTGGTTGACTCGGCGGAGAGGAGAGACATCAACGGCTTGTCGTCGGACGGTACCGGCGGAACCAATTCGGGTAGAGTCTTCGCGGGGACCGCAGTTGACGATGGCGTCGACAGCGACCTGGATGGGGTTCTGGTCGGTCATAAGGTGGATCTGGTCCTAATGTTAGCACTTGATGGCCGTGAAAAAATTGACAAAGACCCTGTTTCCCAAAGGCCTGCTCAGGTGAAGGGACGTACGATCTCGAAGGCGTGGGCGACAATTCGGACAGCCATGAGCTTCTTTCCGTTGTTGCGGCCGTGGTGCATCAGAGAGTTGGTCAATCGCTCAATGATAGGGCAGTTGGCCTTGCGGAATCGCTTGGTGGCATATCGGCCAGCGGTGTGGGTGACGTAGACGGGGTTTCGCAGGGAAATATAGTCACTGTCGTGGGACGTCCGTCAGTATGCCGTCGCGCACAAAAGTGAGGTTTTTGGAGATAATTTTCCCTCCAAGAGTTCAGATCAAACGTACGTCAGGGAGATGTCGCGGACCTCAACATCGTAGTCCCACTTGTTGAAGAGCTTGACGTTGCCAACCTCCTTGACAACATCCTTGGGAAGCACCTCGTAGAGGGCGGAGTTCTCGACCTCGATCTCGCCGTTGTCAGACATTTTTGCTGTACAGTCGGGTTCCGGGACTGGCGTTAGTAGTGCGGGATGAGATGTTCAAAGTTGAAGAGGTGGGCTTGGGTTGCTTGAGATCTCAGGGCATGGAATTTTTGGTGTGTCGGCCCTAGAGCCAACGCGGCAAAAGGTGGGTCCACATCTGCTCGCACTTTCTGTATTCTTAGGGCTCAGCTGCCCTTGAACTTCAGTGGTTCGCGACTTTGGAGACGTTCATTCTTAGCGATCGCAAATAACCACACTTTCTCTTACTGTCCTGTCGTCTTCACACTCCCGTCGACAGCAACATCAGACAAAATGGTATGTGTTTCTCGGTGACGCCCTCTATCGCAAAAGGGGGACTTGTCAAAAATTAAAAACACAATGACAATTTAACTAACTCCCGTTTTCCAGGCCCCCGCCGCAAAGAAGCAGAAGAAGAAGTGGTATGTTTGAGGCGTAACGACCGTCATCGCCAAATATCAAATACTTACGCATTTTCAAAGGTCCAAGGGCAAGGTCAAGGACAAGGCCCAGCACGCCGTCGTCCTCGACAAGACCACCTCTGAGAAGCTCTACAAGGATGTTCAGTCTTACCGTCTGGTCACCATCGCCACCCTCGTCGACCGAATGAAGATCAACGGTTCTTTGGCCCGACAGTGCCTTGCCGACCTCGAGGAGAAGGGCATCATCAAGCCTGTGGTTACACACAGCAAGATGAAGATCTACAGTATGCTCGCCTTTCCCACCCCTCACTCTCCCCGCGCGAATTATCTTTACACACATCTCGATACGCTATCTCGACACAACTGCTAACATGATTCCAGCCCGTGCCGTTGGTGGTACCGACTAAATGCAATTCAACGAAAAATTTGAGTCTCACGATTGTGCGTCTGGGTGGCCTGGACGATAGACAGGCCACAAGGTCGGAGGGTGTTGCAAGGCGAAAAAGAAGCCTGGTTTAGGACGCTATTCATGCTCGGTTAAGCATTGGGACGGAATCGCTTTAGCAATGGCAACGGAATGAAAAATCTTCGAAACGACCAATTTATGGTTCTCTCTAGCATATCTTCTGTGACTCGTCTATTTGTGATGTACTGTCCCATGCCAAAGTATAGACTTCTATGAACTTGAGGACGGACCTTCATTGTAAAGGAGAAGTGATGCATAGTTGACCCGGATGCATAGTCAACTTGATGTTGCATCATGGCTGCCGTGGCCCAGCTGCTGCCCGTTGGTATGTTGATACCTTGAATGAGCCTACGAAACTTGATAGGCTTGCCCGTCGAAGAACTCATCCTGAGAGTCAGCCAATTACATATCGGTAGCTCGCTGTCCTCAGTTGCGAGCCCTCGGCAATTAGGGCGCTCGACTCTACCTACTACTCATTATTCTCTGTCCTCCATGGCACAAGTTACCTCTTTTACAACCTGCATGTCTCCCTAGTTGACTGAGCAGAGAGTAGGATGCAATAATACAGTTTGCGGCAGCGCTAGTCGATACGACATCGATATATGCTTTTCCAATATGAATGCCCCAGACCAGAGCCACACGACAAGCAATTGGGTGGTACGCCAAGACCCTGAATTGTATCTTGTGTTGCCCATAAACGAACAGGCATGCCCATCTCTTAATAGCATCTATTTCGTCATCAACCAGTCCTCCTACAACCACAAGTGCACGATTCCATTGCGGGCTGATGGAAAACAGGACATGCTTTGAGAAAGTGCCGGGATCTCAGTGTCCGGCCAAAGGATTGAAAGTGTGTTCTTACAAGTTGTCGAAGCACGCCTTTGTTCGGGTTGAAAACCCTATGTCTTTCTGCCGGTACTTGGGGGTTGTCATTGAGCTAGATCGACCCCTTGTGCTCCTCCTGAACCAAAACCAGTCTAGAAACATAGATATTTTCTTTCACTACTAAAAATACAGATAAATACTAATATCAGCATCACAAAAACACCTATCGAGGTGAATAGTAGTGATAAACCTTTAACATGAGGCACGTGACCTCAGGTTTTGTATCTTGCTTCTATCAATGGCTTATCTAGGTAGTACCTAGTAGTTGGCAAGTAAAATTAATGACTATATGACGGCCATTCGAACGAGGTCTCTGACCATCAAACGAAACATAGTAAAGGAACGTGAATCTCATCTCTACTAACGAACGGATCAGAAGTTCTTCTTTATAATAACCTAGTGATGTAGGTCAGCCAGGTTCCTCGTCTCAACTCTTGGCTTTGAGTTAGATACACCCGAGAAATGGATGCAGGTAACACACTCTAACCGGGATAGGAGATAGCAGCTCGGTTTACGGATACTACCTCGTGTGCAGCGTCTATTTCACGTCGGTTATCCGAGGACAAGAAACAAATAGGTGGCCCGCCGATGAATGGCACAACAACGAACGGCAAGACTAAAAAAAGCACAGGATAGGAGACACCGTCAATAGTCTGTACATAGTTAGTAAGGAATCTGATTCATTTCCCAACTGCATCGATCTCGGAGACGTTGCAATCTTTGAAATAGCCAGCATAGGAGTGGACACGGCTGGTTTTTCTTTTCTTGGCTCATGACAGAGATCGGCAAGATTATTTTTGTTGCAGGGTCTGTCCCGAGCGATTTTTAAGTTCTCAACGCAACGGGAATACTCCGAACTGCCTGCTTAGTTACGAACACAAGACGATCTCAAGGGATCAGAGAAGCTGTTATTAGTGTTATACCAAGAACATCCTTAGTCTATCCCTTTCACGGATTCAATTGACTCAAGTTGGACGGGTGTCCCGAAAGATAAGCTAGAAATAAACAACCTTGAATTGGAGCAAAGAAAAATCTTAGGTACAGTAGCCGAAACTGCATGACGATAAGCGGATTGCTCGTACTGTACGGTACAGTGCATATAACAGCAAGGTTTCTTGCCTCAGAAGGGGAACACGAGCGAAGCGGTGGCGGACTTTGAATTCGGCTCAAAGGGAAGTTCAAAGAGCTTGTCTGGCCGAACCTAAGCCTGAACAAGTTTGCAGTGCATCAGCGACCTATTACGAGCTCTGGGCGTCACCGTCTCTACTTTCAGATAGCAGTTCAGGGCCTGTTCTCTGAAGGGTCTATGGATATGACTTGAAGTGTGTTTTAGCTTCCTTTACTTCCCTTGTGGGCCTCAGTTAGGGGTCAGGGTGTGAGATATCACCGCCGTCAAGCGTAGGTCCTTGAGTACGAACATGATAAACCAGAATTTTGCATCCCAGCGTGTCCACTGACAGACTAGATGTACTGGACCAAGTAAAGGGATAAACGTCAAATGAGGCAATAGCAAACCTACTCACGGCTGTTCCGGCATGATTATTCGTGACAGCCTGACAGGTTTGTTGCATTTGAAGCGTCTCGGTTGTTGGACACAAACTGACCCAAACCAAAAAATAAAACAAAATCAAGAAACAGAAGAAAAAAGGGATTGATCTCCTCCAACAAAATAGACACCAATTGGACGGTTAGGTTAAGCTGGGGTGTGTATGTGAACCCCGGGGGAGGCGATGGAAAGGAAGATCCAACGCCAACCCTACCCAGCGGTTCACCTCTATTCATGTCATGAAACTCACGCACTGTGCGAAGTGTGGCAGCTAAATGCTTCTGTAGGTTCAGTTTCAGTGGTAGCGGATGGTTCTGGGCTGGTGCTGCTGGCTCGCGGAGCCCGGAGGCTAGTGGGTTGGAGAAGGGACCGGGGAGAAGAAAGAAATGTGGGTGAAAGGATGGCTAGATGGATGTCATGATGGAGGGATGGGGGAGGGAGATTTGGATGGTGAGAGAGGGATATACTGACGACATTTGATCGAGATAGATCAATTGCAGCACACAACGGTGAGCATGACATACTGGATGATTTGGAACATGGGAGGTTGGTTTTTTTGTAGAATCGAGGCACTCAACAAGCTGTAATTTACCTTTGATATGTATTGAAGTCTGCAGTGTACCTCGAATGGATCTGAAAAGTTTTCTTACAGCCACCTTGGGCTATCATGGATCCTCATGTAGGACAGCTCATCGCCTCAAACGCCTGTAGCTGCCTGTTACACCGAACTTCCATCACTGTAACTGCGCTGCTGGACCGCCGTACAGTACCCCATACAGTAATAGCTCCCATGTCTCCCAAGCCCAAGACGGGTCTAGGTCTCGGCGCTCGACAAATGATCGGGGTGAACCGGCATCTCATCTCGCAGCCGGGCAGCAAGCTCAAACCCAGACAGGCCCAAGGATCAGTGAAGGACAGGTTTTGTACCAGATGCGCCCCACCTTTTAGCCCACCGAGTGCCACTGAGTGGCCACTTGGCCACCCCTGAAAAGCTCGCAGACCTGGCAAGGCTGTGGCCTCAGGCTTCTAAGCCCGCGTTGTTGCTGTGGAGAGAGCTTTTGGGCTTGGGCCTGGTTGGCTGGGGGTCCCAGCTCCCTTTAGCGCGGGACCGGAAAGATTCGCTCCAAAGCGACTTTCTTACAGGTCCGCCGCAATTTTTTTCCCTCCCCCCAAATACCTCTCACCCCCCGTCGGCGCAGATTTATTTTCTCTCGACTCCCTCCATTCTCTCTTCCTTCTTTCATCCTCAATCTCCCCTCAATCCTTTCTTCTTGTTCAAGGGAAAGCCCATCACAGCCGCAATCATGTCTTCCGCTGAACCCCAGAAGGTCTTGGGCATGCCCGTAAGTTTTTCTCACGTTCCCCTCGATCACCATCCAGATCCCCTCGACCGTCAGATGCCCGCCGATGCACAAAATACCTCCTGGATCATTCAGCCGCTATCGAATATCACGATATAATATCTATCATCCACTATGGATGACCCGGGCACAATTGTCCCGATAGCGGCGCTGCTTGTTCGACAAGATATTTTTTTCTGCATCGTGGCTTCTTGCTCGAGCGGCCCTGATGGATATTGAGAACAAAAAAAAAAAAAGCAATTGCTAACTATGCTCGTAGCCCTTCGTTGCTGACTTCCTCATGGGTGGTGTCTCCGCCGCTGTCTCCAAGACTGCTGCTGCCCCCATCGAGCGTGTCAAGCTCCTCATCCAGAACCAGGATGAGATGCTCAAGACCGGTCGTCTCGACCGCAAGTACAACGGCATTGGTGACTGCTTCAAGCGCACCATGGCTGATGAGGGTGTCATGTCCCTCTGGCGAGGAAACACCGCCAACGTCATCCGATACTTCCCTACCCAGGCTCTGAACTTCGCTTTCCGTGACAAGTTCAAGAAGATGTTCGGTTACAAGAAGGACAAGGATGGCTACGCCATGTGGATGGCCGGTAACCTTGCCTCCGGTGGTGCTGCTGGTGCCACTTCTCTTCTATTCGTCTACTCTCTGGACTACGCCCGTACTCGTCTTGCCAACGATGCCAAGAACGCCAAGTCCGGTGGTGACCGTCAGTTCAACGGTCTCGTCGACGTCTACAAGAAGACCCTCGCCTCTGACGGTATTGCCGGTCTCTACCGTGGTTTCATGCCCTCCGTTGCTGGTATCGTCGTCTACCGTGGTCTCTACTTCGGAATGTACGACTCTATCAAGCCCGTCGTCCTCACCGGTAACCTCCAGGGCAACTTCCTTGCCTCTTTCGCTCTTGGTTGGATCGTCACCACTGGTGCCGGTATCGCCTCTTACCCTCTTGACACTATCCGCCGACGTATGATGATGACCTCCGGTGAGGCCGTCAAGTACAAGAACACCATGGACGCTGCCCGCCAGATTGTCGCCAAGGAGGGTGTCAAGTCTCTCTTCAAGGGTGCTGGTGCCAACATTCTCCGTGGTGTTGCCGGTGCTGGTGTCCTCTCCATCTACGATCAGCTCCAGGTCCTTCTCTTCGGCAAGGCCTTCAAGTAAGCGATTCGTACAACATACCCTGTATAGATGAGTGTGGGGGATAAGGATTCGAGGAGAATCTTAATTAGCGGGCTGGACATGGTGTCCGCTGGTTGAAACAAAAAGGCGAGATCGAAGTGCAGATCGAGGGAAGTTGTCACAGATACCCGACGTGGTCCTCTGAAACAGCAGCTCTTTACGGGTTAGAGTGGCATAGGCACGGCGTCTTTTTCTAATCTTGCTTTGCCTTCCGTTCTAGGCCGCTGTAATTTATACACCAATGCAAATTCCCTTTACTGTCTACCTACTTTTATGATTTAAAACTGCGTGACTTTGATTGATCTGAGTGAATAATTGTCGTGATACCTCCATCTGTCCTTTGGGATGAAGTTGCACAAACCAAATTTTAGTGTGTCCGATGACTAAGCCGTCGCAAACAGGGGACCTACCTCTCCACCTAGACTTAGCTACCCTGGTCAGCTTCAGGCGTCGTCCCTCCTCTCCGGCTAGAACATCATAACTCACATAATCTGTCAGCATGCCTCCAAAGCAAACGTCCAAGACTGGCCGAGGTCAGACCAAAGCTACCACTAAAAAACCAACAAAGGCCTCTGAACCTGAACCTGAACCTGAACCGCCGTCGAGCAATCCATTCGAGATATCCGACGATGATGACGACCAAGCTGGACCCTCAACACGCGAAGTCCAGGTGGTCGAGGAAGAAGAACCTGATAAGACGATCCCGGCGGAGCTTCTGACACGGTTACTGCACGAGTTCTTTTCCAAAGATGCGACGCGGATATCGCGAGATGCCAACGCTGCAGCGGGCAAGTACTTCGATGTGTTTGTGAGGGAAGCGATTGCGCGCGCGGCTGTCGAGAAGGAGGCTGGGTTTCTAGAAGTTGATGACCTGGAGAAGATCTCGCCTCAGCTGCTACTGGACCTCTAGACAGAAACTCGCTATCAAGCCTCTGCTGTTATTCAGTGAGAGAGTCCGTTTTAGCTGCACGAACAGCTTATAGCTCTGAGGGCATCAAGAGGTTCCTAGGCGTCGAATACATAACGATATGGGTATGGGGTCTGCATGTCATTTTTTAACCCTTGTATACTGACGAAACAGCAGCTTGGGTTTTGCCTATCGTATAATAGGCGATAGCTGCAATTAGCTATGCACCTAGCTAGACCTTGTGCATATAAACCTCACCGTCTCAACCAGCTACCCGATGTAGTCATGATGAGATCAACACCTTGGAACGCTTAGTTGCAAAAGACAACATCGACATTGGCGCTTGCCGAAACACAAGCAGTAGTTACCATCGAAGACGCGTTTAGAAGGTTGCGCTATATGTTAATGCGCACGGTAGATCCAGTCATGGCTGTTTGGATGGCTGTTTGGATGGCTGTTTGGATGGCTGGTCGAAAATGTCATAAACGTACAGTACACTGGGAGAGCGATCCAACGGCATGTTGCTGTTAGCCATGGTATTTCCATGTTTCTACAGCACATGAAATCCAGAGTGCAGAACGATATAAATATGAATAATAGGCTCATCAAATGTTGGAAGCTAGCGTGACAGCTATCGTTGTATATCTTACCTACACGCCTTCGGTGTAGGTTAGCTTTGGGGTTATCAAGTTTAACTTCCGAGCTCTACACAAGCCGATTATTTCCTCTTTCCAATATGGTAAACAAATACTGTCGGAAATAAATGATCTTGTATTACCATTCGCTTGGCAATGCGTTCTATCGTGAACTTTGCTAATCTAAGAGTCAGGAGTCAGCAGGTTGGCTGGCTTACAATACAACCCTGCGCCTACGAACGGAATAACATTGCTCAAGGCGTGAAACTTACATACTTGAACAATTGAAAAATTCACCGAAAAGATCAAAGATACCAATTGCTAAGATCATTTATCACAATATTAGAAGATATTTTATTGCAGCGAACGTTGACTGGGGCACCTGCCTATCTAGACTACCTGACTTATAGTGTTTCAAAACTCAAGAATTTTGTCCCCACAGTAAACTTGCAACCAACACGAAACATCAGAGTCTCGAAACCGATCGGCCATTGCAGAAAAAATATTCGCCTGCTTGTGTATTAGTTAACAAGAATCGTTTTTTATGACTAGGCCAAGTGCTTTTTCGTTTCAAAACAGCACAAGAACAGCGCACCCCCCGTAAGGGATCAGGTATAGGGACGAAACTATATTCGTCTCACAGGACTACGGATAAGGGACTTCCGACACAAACAAACCCCTGTTCAATAGACCCGGCTGGGCCAGGACCCGAGGTCTCCCTATAGTGACTCGGAATATCTCCTTCCTGTGGTATGGGCTCGAATAGTATTCATACTAAGCGCCATGGGTTTGATGGCTCAGCCTTTTGAGGACCAAAAGAGGAAGAAAGTATCAATATGACATTATTCGACGAGAAACGACCTCAATTAACACCACCAAGGAAATCGATGAAAGGCACCAATTGCTACACCACGCAGTCAATTCATGTACAAAGCTATATCAACCACATCAAGTCAATATCAGATTGACCTGACATATAGCCTGGGTAGTACCCAAGCCTTACCAGAGTCTAGAGCTAGGCTGGGTAGGTTGCCAAGAATGATCTGGCACTCCATGTTTCACTCGCCAACTCTTCTAGTGAAGCCTTGTCGATAACGTCTCATGCTACTCCTGGCCTGCAACTTTGCCGATGGCGCCGAGACGGAAACCCCAACATCCTTATTTCGGTACCATCAAGAGGCGTGCTTCAGATGTGCCTCGAAACTCGTCATCCGGGCCCATGGCCACAATGGGTCGGTCGAGCGATTCAAGGTGTATATAGTCCTATTCCGTCTCGTGTCTTTTGTTTTGTTTCTTCTCATCTCTCATCTCTTTCCATAATCAACAGTCTGGTCCTGTTCCTTTGAACCTCTTTCCTTATTTCTCTCTTTCTCTTTTCTTCTCTTTTTCTTCTTCTTCTTCAACGAGGCCGGTCCTTCAAAGCGCTTGTCGCATATTTGAATTATTTCTTGATCATATTCTTGAAGATCTTGTCTAGAACGTCCTTTCTTTACCATTTCTCAAATATCCACATCCCCAGACTCCAAACATGCAGTTCTCACAAATTGCCATTGTCGCTCTTGCGACTGTCGCCCAAGGTATGTTTCTCTGTGTTCTGAAGCTACCTATGTAACAAGTAACTAACCAGAGTTTAGCTGTCGATGTTCAAGTCGTCGCTGTAGGTCGTAACGGCGCAACAAACGCAACAGGTCTCAGATTCTGGCCCGAGAAGATCACAGCCGAACCAGGAACCATGGTGCAGTTCCAGTTCTGGACAGGAAACCACACAGTCACACAATCTACTTTTGACGACCCTTGCATGCCAATTGGAAATGTCAACCCCAGCGTTGAAGGTGTCTACTCTGGCTACATGCCTGTCGCGGCTAGCATGTCCAAGGGCATGATTCCTACTTACACAATCACCATCAAGGACAAGAAGCCCATGTGGCTCTTCTGCAGCAAGGCTCAGCACTGCCAGGGCGGCATGTCTATGGTCATCAACGAAGAGTAAGTCAAACCGCATCTACCAATATATGGACCGTTTTAACACTCACTTAGCTCATCTTCCAACTCAACAAAGACCCTCACCGGCTACAAGGAGAAGTGCAAGGGCACCACAGTATCCGAAGTCGTTCCTGTCAAGTCTGGCGGTGCTCCTTCTGGTGGCTCTGGTGGCAACGGTACTATCCCTGGCTCCGGCTCCGGCTCCGGCTCCGGCTCTGGCGGTGGCAGCTCCGGTGGCGATAGCTCTGGCGATGACAGCTCCGATGGCGGTAGCAGCTCTGGAGGTGACTCTTCTTCCGATGATGGCAGTAGCTCCGATGATGACTCTTCTTCTGACGATGGCTCAGATGACGGCTCCGAAGACGGCTCCGGAAGCGGCAGCGGCTCTGGTACACCTACCAGCGGCTCGCCCTTGACACCTGGATCTGCAGGAACACCAACAGCCGGCACACCCGTTGTCACAGCCGGTGCTGCAGACCTCTCCGCACCTTTGTCGATGCTAGTAGCAGTCGGTGCTGCCGCCCTCTGCGTGCTGTAAATCGATACCCAGTGCTGGATGAGTGTGTTTTATGTATAGACGTAATGTTGGGAACAATTAATCGGGATACCTGTGCCAATTGCTGGAACGATTGGAAGTCCCGGGATGGGCATAATCAAATATTCATGGAGTTCAGGACAGGATTGCCAAAAACTCTGGCAGATCATTATGGAATAATGTATCAAGTTTAAATGTATAGAATAGGTACTCACAAAAATACCCAATAAACTTGGAGAGATCATATTTTTGTACAAATTTCAATCCGTGTCAGGGGCATAGCTACCCAACAATAGCCTAAATCCTGCGACACCTCACAATGCATGCTAGTCAAGTCTTTACAAAATAGTACATACGTGCGAAGGCCACAGTTTACTGCTTGTTCTGAGGAATCTTTCTGGCCTTCCTGCTCTTCTGGGCCTGGCCACAGAGCTTCTTGGGCTTCTCCTTCTCCAACCAGTCAGGGTCTCGCTGCACATATCCAACCTTGGAGTACTTTTTGTTGTTGGCGAAAAAGTCAACCCAGTGCTTGAGTGTAGCATGGGCCTTTTGCTTAGCTTCCTCCAGCTCCTTAACCTTGAGCTCAGCGAGCTCTTCAGGGGTCCAGTGCGAGTCAATCTCGGGGTTGTCAATGGGCAAGAATGTCTCCTCAACACCACGGAGATCTGCGGTCTGATCCTCAGCGAAGCAACCTGTAACAAAACCGCGGGCAGCATCGGTAGCAGCAAAGTAGCTGTAGGAACCGCCAGGGCCGTACATTCGGCGGCCCGGGGAGACGTCGTAGATGGTGCCGTTGATGGCGAGGAGAATGGGTCTATCGGGGTCGCGGCCATCGTAAAGGGAGAGCTCATCGAGAGTCATGTAGGTTGGAGGTGGCTGCAAGAGCAAATGTAATTAGTGCTAGCCCAGCAACAGCTTTAAAAGGTGAGACTTACTGGTCCAAGAATCAACTCCCGATAGAATTTTTGGGTCATCCATTCCGGCTTGTTCTTATGTCCCCACCAGTAGCTCTCTCCTCCGCTGATAACATAGCTGAGGCCCATAGAAGCTACGAAAAGGAAGCTGATGACGCGAAGGATGTCGACGTAAGGAGAGTAGCCATCCCAAGTGTCATCTTGGTCAGCCTTGGAAGACGATGTCTTCTTGCCCTTTTTGGTAGGAGTCGAAGGCTGAGAGACTTCGGATGCTGAGTCGTCCTTTGGCTGAGGCTTGCGCTGTCGAAGTGTCGATTCGTCCGCCATGTTGGTGAAATGGTAACTAAGGATGCTGGAGGTTATGTTAATGCGAATTCAAGAGACAATAGATTCGAAAAGAAGACGGAAACAAATTTATAGAACACGAAGTCCGTAAGAGTAAAAGGGGCGATCTCAATATAAAGTGGTGTGTCCTGTCACCCTGACCTGGCCTTTTCTCGGATGAAGTGGAAGGCTTCAGCTTTTCCCTGCATCGTTAATAAAGTTACACGGATACTGCAACTGCGACGTTGGACAGCTTTATCGCTATTCTGATACGCGTTATCAGCGAACTAGCTCCACTCCGCGGGGTCATCAAGTTTGAAGACGCTTGATTGGGCTGCAGAGACAGGATGCTCACTAAGAACACGCCTATGGAGTCGACATAAAGGCTAAAGACTGGTATGTAATCACCTGACATCGTCACCATCACCACAGCAACAAGACATTCATCCAATCGAGATTATGCCCACTACAGAAGTGGGATGTAAACAATCAATAATATCCCAGCACCACTTAACTTTACCGTCCCTCTCTCTACTCTGTACCTTATCACACACAACACACTAAAGAAGTTAACATTCGACTCAATTCTGCATAACCGCAGCCACAAAGCAAATTCAATACACCGCCGTTCAACTCAATCAATATACAATCAATTGACTCTTTCCCGTCCCGAACAATGGATCAGCCAACCAGTCCAGGGGGCTCCTCCGGTGGTCCCCTCCAGGCTGTCACCGCGGATCGCGTAAACCAACAAAGGGACCGAGAATCAGTCTTTACTCACCTCCGGTCAGGATCAAGAGAAAGCGTCCACGATAAGATCAGCCAGTTCAACAACCTCAGTGTCACCATGCAATCAAAACAATTAGAACGTAAGACAGCCGACGCTGCCTTGAAGCGCGCCATGCTCGGCCGTGAAGAAGCCGAGTCAGAGTTGCGTAAGATCAGAGAAGAGACCAAGGTACTAAGAAAGGCCATCGATGAGGGTAAAGAGCGTGAGAGAAAAGTTGGGGAGCGCCTAGAGGCGCTGATGGTACGCACTCTCCCACAATACTAATGTGAACAATACATATTAACCATCTTCTAGGAGAACTATGGCCGAGCCAAGGAGACACACGCACATACACAAGCCCTTTGGGAAAAGGAGATCCGCCGTGCACGAAAAGAGACATTCAAGACACAATCATCAATCGTCAAACTCCAAGAAGAACTTAAATCAGCCCGTACCAACGCAAAAATGATCGACGAAAACCTCAAGCGCGAAAAGACTAGAAGCAAGGTCCGAGAACAGGAGGCCTTTGAAGCCCGCTATCAGATTGTTGGCGTCCAGGAACAACTCGACCAGGCCCTCGAACGCATTAAGCTCGTCGAGCAGGAGCGCGATGCATTCAAGACTGCCGCTAAGAACGAGGAGGTTGCCCGTATCGCTGCTGAGGGTCGCATTCCTCTACCACCCCAAGAAAACGATGATGAGTTTGCTTCTCCACAAAAGGTTAGGAAGAGTGCATCAAAAGAACCTCGCATGTCCCTTTCAATAATGGACATCATCTCGTCAGAAGCCAGCGAGGCCGAGATCGAGGAGTTGACAATCCAATTGCAGTGGGAGCGTCAAAGAGCCGAGCGTGCTCATGAAATGATTGAGTTCTTGCAGGCCGAGTGCCACCTACGTTGCTGTGCTTGCTCCAAGTCGAACCGCAGTACCAATGTCGAGGCCCCTCGCAAGAAGCGTCGTAGTTCGATCGGTCTCGAGGGACCCAATGACAAGGTTATTAAGCTTGACAGCCAGGCTTTGGAAGCCGAGAAGCGTGCTGCCAGCCCACCCCACATTCAGGAGCCACAATACGAGGCCCAGTCTAGAGATGAAGCCAAGGCCGAGACAGAGCCCGAAACTCAAGCCCAGCCAGAGCGTCAACAATATCTGGAGGAACCCCCTCGCGTGCTGCCCAAGGCCAGAAAGGAGCCTCGCCGCAGCACTATTTTCTGTCCCAAAGAAGGCATCTTCCGAACCGTTTCTGAGCAGGAAGCTGAGATCATTGAGGCGCAGCGAAAGGTCGAGGAGGTTGAGGCTAAGCGTGAGAACCAGACTCACGATGAGTCCCAGGATGTGGACGAGGTTGTAGTTGAAGAAGTGGTAGAAGGCGAAACTTTTGTTGGCGACAACACTGAGATGGAGCGCCGTGTATCGACAGAGACGGAGAACAACTACAGGAGATACGCACGAACTCCCTCAGTCGAGCCTCCAGCGTTTGCGATGCTTGCAGCAGAGCGCACTAGTCTTGCCTCTCTGCTCAGCGCCCCTCACAATGGAGCTCACTCGGCCCCCATCCCTCAAATACCGACGATGCCAGATGTATCCGAGGATGTTCTTGCATCCCCCGAGACTCGACCTCACACCACCAACGCCTTTTACACTGTCACTACTACAACAACCGTGCCTATGAAAGACGACAATGCTAGGAACAGCGCCTCTTTCAACGAACGACTTCGCACACCGTCTCAGAACAGCACAGGTACCACTTTTGACCTTTCTAATCCCGCTCTCACTCCTACCATGACCCGAGAGGAGGCTCTCGCCAAGATTCGTGAGCGCCGTGGCCGTGCCCGCTCAATGGCCCAAAGCACAGCGACGCCTGCTCGTCGAATGGTCTCAGGTACTGAGCGACGAGACATGAGCGCTCCCACAGGCAAGGTTGCTGGCAAGGGGCGATGAACGTCGAAAGAAAGAACTGGATGAGCCATGGACACGACTTGACGATACCCAATTTCCCTTCACATTTCACACCTATCAACCCTCGATTCTCTCTTTTTCCGACCCGCTCATAAAAGCTTTTGCTTTTGCTTTCTCTTCCCTCTGATGGGCCTCTCTCTATCCGCCCCTTCCTTTGCCCATCAATCATTTCTCCTTTCTCAGCAAGGCGAAGGGTGTTATTGTATTCTGTGTCTCTTATTCTTTTTGCTTTAGATCATTGTTACATGGCCACTTGGGACATGGGGATACCTTATTGAGCGAATTGTGCGTTGATTCCTGATTACCGACGCATTATGGGTGGTTCGCTAGATTATCATGCCATGTAAATTATTGTACTGTTTTTGGTCACGATTAATACCCAGTGACTGGCTAGTCTTGAGTACGAGTTGTTTATTTTGTATCTGCAATAACATTATGAATACGTTCACACACGGCGTTCTGCTTGTTGTTTTGACGTCACTTCTTGTGTACAGTCTGAAGGTATCAAAAGCCTTATATGTAATTCAATATGGTATTCAAAACGACTGGCTAATAGTAAATATCAACATGTAAGCAAGTTCCGCTATATATTTTCAAATATCCACGATTAGCTCCCTAGGAAGCCCCTTGACATGTTTCGCGCTTGCTGGGAGGTCATCGCATCCAATTTGGCCGCAACAAGAACACACTCGATGCCTCTACCATTTGGCGCATGCTGAATGCGTAACCTCCACTGTCCTGTTTTCACAACCCATTCCTCATCCTCAGAGTCTCCGTCCACGCGCCGCCGCTTGCGCGGGTAATCGCTTCCGGAAGACTCGTTTCTGATAAAATCTTCGAGGTAGTCCTTACCATCCAGAATAATGGCAGATTCAGGCTCGAGGGCTACATGGACATAATCATCCGTCAGCAGGGCGTTTCCAAGAGCCGGGGATTGGTTTGTCTGAAACGAGCTCAGCTTTGACGACACAAGTTCGAAGAGTTTTGCGACACGGGCTTTGGTATCTCTGAAGAACTCTGCCTTTGCATTGCCTCCTGAGAAATGAAGCTTCGTCGTCTCGCCGCCAATCTCGAGCACCAACTCTGCAGGTTTCTCCTCCATATATGGTCGAGCGTACTGTACAAAGCCCGCCAACGGATCCGTATTGCTAACAAAAACGCTGATGCCGCTTTTCTGAATGTTCTCAAGACGAAGAACAATCTCGTCTCGTCTTGTCGTTTGATTATAGCTTAGCGAGTGGGGAATGAGCCGCTGCTCGAGACCCTTGAAGTGGAAGTAGCGCGCATCGCTGAGAAGCTCCTGTCGGTGCGTCTCGTTACGAATGTGAATTGGATATCCGCGTAGAAAGTGTAGAAGCTCAGCGAACGTATCAGCGCTACGCTTCGGGACCGACGGAGGCAGAATCGACGGCGGGCGGATCAAGCCCTCGCGTTCAAGGCCGGGAAATAGATCGTCGGGGCGGGAGAAGAACGCCGCGAAGCCAAGCGAGAAGTAATTGGGAGAGTTGCCTGGATCTTTGAAGATTTCTCGGGGGATTTGGAATTCGCGGTGTCCAATCGAGATGAAGATGCTCTCCTCGTAGAGCTGAGAGATCAGCTTCGGCACTGTGGTATCCACTGGTTAGACAAAGATATATATATCCCACAAGAACAGGGTGACAAACAGCTGTAGAACTGCGCATCTGAAAAGAGGCGCACAAAGTGCTCGCCATCGCGGGGCTGGACGTGGTAGCCCTGAAGATGGAGCGAGATGTCGCGAAAGATGGAGGGATCGCGATCGATATAGAGCGTTCGCAGGGAAGAGCTGGACTCGTCCTTTCGTTCCCTTGCTGACTCCAATTGACAGACAAAATACTGAGAGAAGTACGATGGCGCTGTGCGAGGCGTTAGCTGTGCATCTTTGTGTAACTTGATGTCGCATAGCGCGTTGCGACAGGGCAAATTGTCGCAAACAAGACTGGAGCTTGAATCTTACCGTCAGAGGACAATGAAGCTCCCGAGAGCTTGAACAGCTCGCTGCCGATTTGGATGGGAAATACGCGCTCGTGAGGGAGGATAAGCGGTATTCTCGAGATGTTGCGCTCTGACAGCGGCTCGACAGTCAAGGGCCCTGTTTCTGAGGAAGCAATTGAAGTCATTGTGATCGTATTTTGTACAACGAAAGCAGTTTTTCTTTTTTATGTCGTCTTGCGGATAAAATGCGACAGAGCATAGACAGAGGCCATGCTTGTCAAGCTCAAAAGAGTTCAAATCGCAACGCAACGTTGGCAACGTTGCTTGATAAGGTCAGGTCGGCCGCCGTGCCTAAGGTGTAAATTTAGGCCGTTTGACACAGGTGCATTTACAGTTGCAACTTACACGAGAGCTGCAGAAGCCTGTGCCGCCACTAGACTTTGTTTGTGGCTGACATATGGATTATCAATTAAATGGCTTTTCAATAAGAAATTTGAGATCAATGACAGTTGCTTTGGTGCTTGATGGTTTTTCATTCATATTGTTCTATGTAACGCCTTTTGTCCTTCTGGCACATATGTGTGCTACAACCTCGAACATCTTCTAGACTAGGTGCCAATACAACTCCATTAAGCTCTTTGCAGGAACTCATAAATCCCATTGGTGGTTTCCATGGTATTTGTTCACCGACTCATCAGCTCAACTCCACTTCGGACCACTCCAACGACCGCTCCGGTCTGGATGGACTCGCTGCTTCCACTGGCGACTCTATGCTCGATGTTGGCGAGACCATCCAACCATGTAATCATCACCTCAGGGCTGACCTCTAGCTTCACTAGCTCCTCGGAAAGAGCGGTGATGATATCTGCCAGGGCGAGACCCCGTTGTACCTTGAGAGCGTTGATCGTGTTGAGGCAGCTTGTGACATCTGATGTCTTGAGCAGGGTCGATACAATCTCCTTGATGGCATCTGGTGGTGGTGCTGCAATACAGTTGTAGATGGTTTCTGTTGTAATGTTTTCACGTTGGATCTCGCTGTCTGGCACCTTGGGTGCATCCTTTGCTCGTAGTGGTGTGCCTGATGGTAAATTAGTAACTGGGTAGAATACGTTTCGTATCAGTACTTACTTGATGCATGGCATGCTTGCAGGACGTTTAATGCTCTTCGCATGTCGCCCTTGCTCAGCTTCACTAGTGCATCGATCGCCTCTCCTTTGACTTGAACATTCTCCTCCTCTACTACCTTATCCACGAGAACCCTAATATCGCCCTCCTTCAACGGGCTGAAACGGAATCGTGTGCATCGACTCAGAAGAGCCGGGCTGAGCTTGTGGGAGTAGTTGGCAATGATGCAGAATCGAGTGTTGGTTGTGTACTTTTCCATAATTCGTCGCAGAGCCATCTGAGCGGTACTTGTCATGGCATCAGCCTCGTCAAGTATGATGAGCTTGAATCCAGCCATCCCATTGCCAGAACGGGAGGCGCCACCCAAAGAGAAGATCTGCTTGGTGCTGGCAAACGTCTTGATCTGCTCTCGCACAACGTCAATGCCACGGTCGTCCGAGGCGTTGAGCTCGAGAACCATTTGGCGCATGTTGGCAGCACCATAGATACGACGGGCAAGGGCGAGAATTGTTGATGTCTTTCCGGTACCAGGAGGGCCGTATAGAAGTAGATGGGGGAGGCGGTTCTGTTCGATGAATTTGTTGATGGTAGCGAGAATGTCTTGATGGCCTGAAACGTCGTCGAGAGTGGTCGGTCGGTATTTTTCGACCCTTCAGTTCGTTAGCACATTGAATTGTACCTAAAATCGTAAAGAACTAGCTCCTCACCAAGGTAAGCTATCTTCAGCTTCAACTGGTAGGTTGGCGGCACTGCGCTTGCCTTGCTTGGCTTCAGAGGAAAAGGTGACGTCCTTGCTGGGAGCCGAGACATCAACGTCCATCTCATCTATGTCGGACATTTTGGCAAGTTATTTTCGGCGATAAGAGGCAGGTTGGAATTGTTGTTTGTCTCTCAATTTTGGCTCGTCTGGTCTGGTCTGCAGTATGGAAGTTTGAATATTGAGGTTACCAGGAGACACGCGCTAGGTTGCAGCTAAACGCGTCTGGACGTGTCAGTCAATTAAGACCCCTGCGCATAGCAACGACCAATCACGAATAAGTATTCCACGGCTTCACCCAAATTCATATAAAGCAATGAGTTTTCTACTTCAAGTGTTTCCTTTTCTCAAGAATATGAAAAAGTGTGAATTACTATGCTTGCACTCAACATGCTAAAATTTCATCTAAAAATTAGTGCTGAATCACCTGTTTAATAACACATTTATGACAACTTTAGGGTTATCTACAGCTATGCCACCATAGGAAACCAGACCCAATCATCTCAAGCGCCCATCTCATAGCCCTGTATGTTCATTAGGAGAAAAGAATATCTAAATTACCTATGTCCAAGAGACCATCCGTAATACTGGCCTCGTCTCGTGTTACTTCGTCACTCATTGCTCACGTAGTTGGTTCGTCCCCAAGCCAACTAGCTCAAACATTATGGGGATTATAGCCACTGCAAACCAAGCAATACCTAGCAAGAGATCAGTTGTTATCACTTTTCACAGAGGAAACAAGGAAAACTTACCAGTGTAGACGACAAGCTTGGTCACAACCTCGACGTCATATCGTACACGGGGCTTGATCAACTGCGAGAACATCTCCCTTTCACCCAACCTGTCTTCTGGGCTCGTAACAAAAATACCGACCCGGTCGTCCTCGACGGAAGGTGTCATCACGACCTCGCCGGTTCCCATCATTTGCTCATACTCGACGATACGATTAGGCTGCGAGCCAGAAGTCTGGGCACCCTTTCCAGAGTGATCCTCGTGTGTGTTCTGCAGCTCAACGTTGCTCGACTTGCTATTCAGGCTATGGTTGCTGCTGACACTTTCACGTCGCTTGCGCTCCCTATAAGCCAAGGTCTCATAGGCATCCGCAGCACTCTGAGGTCCGATTGACACAGAGCGACCTCGGGTTGTGGGGTTTCGGATACTCTCGACCATACGTGGGAAGTCGGAAGGCGAAGGGAAAAGAGTATCGATACGAGAGCCTGCCGGGACCGTCTTGTATTTGCTGGCAGGAGTGAAGAATCGCCGAGGCATGTTCATGCCAACTTGCTCAATGATTCGGAACAAATGAGGCAAAAGTCCAAGTAGCAAGGGTTTCATGGTTTCGCGCCAGAGAAAGACAACCAAAACGCCAAATACGATTCTTGCAACATTGGCGATTAAGCCCAAGTGTGTAATATCCACAGCTCCTCCGCCATGCGCATGAGTCTCCCAAGGGTCAATTGAAATCTTGCCGTATGTCCAAGTGCCAAACTCGAGACCAATGAGGACGCCAGCGAAGGCAACACTATCGTCATAACACGGACAATCGTCGGCCGGTTCGGGATGGATGCGCACAAGAACCAGGATAATTAAAGCGGCCACGAAAGGTGCAATCCAGGAACTCGAGTGCATATATTCGTCGAGAGGAGGTCCGTAGTAGAATTCAAGGAGAGAGATGGCAGCACCCATGATTGATCCAATAATGACATCCAAAAAGCCGTGCATTCCACAATAGAGACGCCCGAATATAATCGAGGCAGCGTAAAAGTACGAGAGGCATTCCAATGCAAATTTTGTGGTCGGGGGAAGCGTGTTCTCGGGACTGCGCAATATCAGGAGCGCATAGACGGCGACAGAGACGGCATTGGCGCTATGGGTTGAAGGGAAACCATATTCGAGGGCGGCAGAACCGGACATTGTAATTCGGTGTAAAGGAGGTGACAGCGGGCGTGGAAGAGAGTAAAAGTCTTTGATGAAGCCGGTCCAAAATACTCCAAGGGCAAGAATGTGAACGAGTCTACACGTGGAATCATGTCAGCGCTGCTATCACCATGCAGTACAATGCCAGGACTCAGCCTGCACTGCAACCGCAACAAACCACCATGCGGCACAGCTTAACGAATGCGCACACTTATGATCTGACTTACCCTTTTCCAAAGGCGGCATATCCGCACCAGAAGCAAATGGGCAAACCGATCATAAAGAAGGTATGCGTTCCAAGGTTGGCAGTAATAGCAAAGTAACTATCAAGAGCTGGAGTTCGCATCTTCTCCTGCATCCAGGCAAGGTAGGGAGTTTCCCATCGGATCAGGGGCAGCAACTGCTGGCGCAGGTCGTATCGCCATTTCGGCAGAGCGCGCTTGTCTGTAAGACGAGGGGAATCAGCAAGGCTCGAGGCGCAAGAGAGGTTGCGGAGAGTATGTACAGTGATCAAGACTTCTCAGACCAGCATCGGGGGCATCGTCGCCTTTGGCATGTCCGTTTGACGTAGGCAGGACCGTTGCGGTTGTGGTAGTGACAGCGTTTGCGTTTACGGTTGCAGTAAGCGATGGCGGGGCATCGCGTCGAGGGTCGCTCATGATTCTGCGACGGTGGAAGAAGACGAAGAGAGGAGGGGTCAATTGCGACAAGGACGAAATCGAGGACGAGGACGAAACATTGAAGACAAGAATGCTACCAAAGACGAAAGAGTTGAAGGAAGAGCACGAGGGCAGCCTGAGATTTGAATGGACAGGCAAACAAACACCCTGGCTGAGGAGGGAGTTGTAACAGGTAAGGTTAATTGATGCAATGTAGAGGTAGGTAGTAGTTAGTGAGTACTAAGGCAGTGAGAGTTTGAAGTGGAGATTACTCCAACGATGTGCCGATATATGTATGAGGTAGTTTACGACCTAGAGATATCGATGCAACATAATTACAGAGTTAGTAGACTTGCGAAGATTCAAGGATCAAGCAAAAGACACGGGGACAACCATAAATTATGGGTCAGCATCGATGTGTTACTGTATCCAATAATGGTCACATTACATACTACTACTACCTATACACAGTTGGTAGATTGGATGGATGACTGTGTCTTCATTGCCTGAATATCCCATCCCAGTTTGGATAAACAGCTTCATTCATGAACTACTGTTTACTCTTCAATGCCTGGCACATACAAATTACAAAGATACTGTCTAGAAAATGCAAACAACCGCACGAAATCAAGATCTGAACTACGGATCGTTCTCCGCCATCAACCCCTGCTGGCCTCATCAAAGCCAAAGACCTCTAATCAACTACATATCGTTTCCTGGCTCCAGGATATAAGCATATTGATATACGGGCCTGTCGCTTCATCAATTCCATTGAAGACAAGCCAAATCAATGGGATTATCGTCGTTCACTACCCAACCAAGAAAGGTCAACGGCTTGTCTAATAAGGGTTTTACGTATTGCTCAAGTCGTCCCTCGCGATATCGTGACAACCAGATACCGTGGTAGAACGTCTTCATACCTCCAAGGTAGTTACGATGCAAAAGTGGAGGGATGTGTGCTCGATTAAGTTGCTCAAGGTAGTACCTAACTATGACATGTGTCCAGCCAGGGACCGATCGCTTGGCCAGGATGCCAAAACTGTGACGTCGGTTTACTACTAAGTAATGAACACAATTGAACGACATCAAATAGAAAGATAATGAAAGGTCTTTTAAATTCGATGTAAACAAGTATAACGTAGATTCAGTGTAGTAGTGATGTTCATGTTGACATCCTGTCAGTAAGTAGCCAATTCTTAACGACTAGGCGTATCCTCGTCTAACAAGCTCAACCTCGAAATTTCACCACAACATCACCAACTCACTCCTTCAACAATGTCCTTCAGCCTCCGCGGTAAACACTGCGTCATTACCGGAGCCACTGGCGCAATCGGTTCCCGTATAGCGATTGCATTTGCCCAACGTGGCTCCGTCGTCACCCTCCTCAGCCGATCTGCACCAGATGCCCGGCTCAGCCTCGAACACCAACTCGCTCCGTATAAGCCGGAGCAGGACCGCAAAGACATGGGCGATGAGTTCCCAGAGGCGCACCGTTTTATGCGCCTAGACGCTACCAAAACTTCCACGTTCAAGGGCTTCTTTGGTTCCTCTGTTGGTCCTGTTGATGTCCTCGTTAACTGTGCTGGCGTTAGCCAGACTTCATTCATCAAGAGGACTTCTGACGAGGATATTCAAAATATTCTGAACACAAACCTTCAGTCTGCAATCCTTGCTTCCAAATACGCCAAGATGAATCCGCATGGTGTGTCATATGAGATCCTTCCTTCCAACTGCGTATTCTTACTCTGAACTTCACAGGATGCATCATCAATGTCTCGAGTCTTATGGCTAACAAAAATGGAGCTGGTGCTTCAGTGTATGCCGCATCAAAGGCTGGCCTGGTCGGTACGCTTGTCATCTCCTTGATTTTATGCTACATGAGAGCCCAAACTATTATACATATCAAAAAACAATCCGCTCACTCCATATCCTCGCAGCTTTCACCCGTGCCCTAGCTACCGAGTATAGTCCTCGCTCTATTCGCGTCAACGCCTTGCTACCTGGTTGGATAGCTAGTCCAATGTGGGATCGTGAGTTTATCCTTCCTTTCGCCTTGCCAAAAACACGTTTTAGGCGCCTGTCGCCCATGTGGGAGGAGAGCAATGTTAATGTACAACCCCCTGTTCTAGATCTAAAGCCAGATATTCAACAACAATACCTCAAGGACTGTCCCCTGCGCCGTGTAGGACAGCCTGAAGAAGTGGCGGACGCTGCTGTCTTCCTGGCGACGAATCGTTTTGCAAACAACTGCGTTCTGAACCTCGATGGTGGTTTAAGCGCTGTGTAGTAAAACCTCGAGCCCGCTCATATGCGTACCGTCCTTCACGGTGACAGTTTATCAGTCATCAATAACGATTGCACCTCCATTGGCGTGACCTTCGTTTTGGTCCTCGTCAACGTCCACGATCTCGGCCCCTGGCGGCGTAATCTTGACCTTTTTCAGAGGCTGGCCACCATCTTCGGTATGCAGTCTCTTGACCCCCTTATGCTCAGCATCAACGGCTTCTCCGTTTGTTTCGCCGTTAGAATTCGATTCAGCAGGCTGAGGTTTCTTTGGCCGACGTGGGATTTCTGGCTTGTCTGAGAACTTGGCCTCGACTGGCTTCTTGTCTCCATCCAATGTACTACAACATGTGAGCTTAATCTTAGTCTGTAAGAGCCGATATAATAACGAACCCTTCTTGGATATTAATGACAACATTGACAAACGTATCTTCGTCATCTTGATCGATGATGGTCAGGAACGAGTCTTTCTTGATACCTAGCATGCTGGTCAGCTTTATACGTATTGTCATGCCTATTTTCAAAAGTCTTACCAAGGTCACTCAGTTTCTTTGGTAGGTTCTCATCATCTCCGTCCTCAAAGCATTCGAATAGAGTGCCCACATCGTTGTTCACGACAAATTCTTTACCCTCGTATCCTAGCTTTGATTTGACAATCTCGTCGACGAAGTCCTTGAGGGTCGCACGAGATAGATCTGTAACAACACTGGTGAAGTAAACACTGCATACTGGACAGTCGGGATTTGGCTCCCGAGACCTGTCCGGAGCTAGGAGTCGAGCAGCCGCGAATGGTGTCAAAAAGACCTCCTTAGACTGTGCATATTCTCCCTTCAGAACCTTGTAGGACTGGAGAACACAGAGTCCAGCCACAATCGCATTTGTTGTAGCAATAGCAGGGATGATGTTGCCGGCCATCTGCTTTGTATCGAATCGTGACTTTTTATCAATACAAAAGATATGTGAGCGAATGTTTGCACTCGCCGTCACAAAATCAAGTGTATCAATATCATCCTTGTCAAAGCTGAGTGTAGGCTCAGAGTCTTCAGATGCCTTGTTCTTCTTGAGCTCAAGAATCTTCTTACTTAATCGGTCAAGACTGTCGTTGAAGACCACGAGACTCTCTTCCAGTGACCACACTCGCTGGTCGTCTTCGAGAAGCATTTTTTTGTTGGCCATGGCGTCGCTGGCTTGTGCGAGAACAGTCTCGTACTTAAGGGGCTCGGGGGCTCGTCGCGATGTCCACATGTCCTCAACAGAACGTAGTCGTTCGATATCAGCATTGAATACCTTGTCGAAGAGCATCTGTTGGAACTCGGATGTGCCAGTAGCATCTCTGATTTGTTTGAGAGCTGCAGATTCCTTCTTCAATTCCTCAATCTCCTTGGCTTTTGTCTATAAGCATGTGCTACTCATCGGCGGTGCAGCTAACTTACCATTGTCAGCGTCGGTCGAGTGATCAAAGGCCGCCTGGTCTTCGCTTGTGCCAAATATTTCACTACGAGTTTTCGTTAGTAGCATTTCAAGCGTCCTAATATAATTACGTACTTGAGTAGGTAGCTTTTACCCCAGACAATGCAATGGATAGGTTGGCTGGGTGTGCTACGAATTGTGCACACAGGGAAAGACTTGGGTGCTTCTTTAGGAGTACAGTCGTAGCATGCGGTCACACCCTTCTTGATGACCTGCACCTGGCCGTTGAATCCCGTGGTGCCACTTTCGATCAGTGGTACATCAGATGCCAAACACATCTTGTTCACGTGTCTGCGAGCTTCGAGATTGTCCAGGGCATTAAAGGCAATGCGAAACTGCTGAAACCATGCTACAGTGAATTGGTCATCCTTGATGTTGGCGTGGTGCGCGACAATTTTCACATTCGGGTTGAATCGTTGTGCCGCCTCCTTGGCTACCTGTGCATCTGTGAGTATTACACCAACCTCCAAGTATCGCGAGAAGAATGACGCACTAGTGCCTTGGACTTTTTGATGTGTTCGTGTCGGAAGAGGAATTGTCGGTTCAAGTTGGAAAGATCGATGGTATCGAGATCGACGATGTGGATTTCGCCATAACCAGTGAGAACAAGGTTCTTGAGCAGCTCGCAACCAATTCCGCCGGCACCAACCATGAGCACGCGAGCCTGCGCATTCCTGATCAGTTCTGAAGACAAATAAATACGATATCGCACAGCCGTATGCTGTGCACCTCATTCTCCCATGCGTCGCTTCCGAGCATCGTATCGCGTTGGAATCCGATATGGAATTAGGGCGCAGAGGCAGAAAGTTGGCTCCGTGAATGGCAAACATACCTGTTTGATTGAGGTGTTGAGTGATGCGCCGAGGGACTGCTGGTTGTGTCTATCGCGCGTGATTGTTGGCGGGCGTCTTTGGGGCGCGTTCTCAGAGGAAACAGTCTGTTTCTGTGCTTGTTGTTGTGTTTGCGGTTGCTGCGCAGGTACTGGAGCTGCAGCTGAAGATGCCGTCGCAAGTTGTGTCTGGGCCGGAGCCTGGTCGGCGCTCGTCGTATCCATCGTTATCGCTGTCGCTCAGTGTACGCGAAAAATAAGAATAAAAAGAAAGCAGAAGCCCGGTGCGAGGGCTGCGCATGCGCTTGGGGCTGATGCGCTCTATTTACGTTCGTGGAGTCGCAAAGGGTCGCGGATAGTTGAAGGTGGGAGGTTGGATTAGATGCTGGATGTTAGTGGTGAGAGAGCTTGGATAGAGCACCCAGCAGCAGTGCAAGGTTCTGTGGCGACCAATCAAATACAGTCATCATAGTGAATCGAGCTTCTAAAGCCGGGGATCTCGAGAAAATTCCAGGCTTCTAATTGGGCTACGTCAAAAGTGGATACCTTTGTGAATGTTGCAGGCTTCATGACTTCGATGGTAGGACGACGCAGTTGCACCGGAATAGGCTGTTGAGAGTGATAGTGACATGCAGCTGCAGGCAAACAAAGTAATGGGCATAATAGCAAAAAAAAAGTTCGCTCTTGTTAGCTATTCAGTTACTAGCAAGCCAATTGGTTACATCCAGAAACATCCGCATACAAATTATCATCCAATCGACTTGTTTTCTGTTTCAGCCATGGCAATCGGACAATAAGAGCTGGGTGCTGTGGCCCCGGGGACCCTTCGGGTAGGGAAAAAAAAATTAAAGGGACCTGTCTGATACTCAAAGTCTAGACCGAATGATTCAGACAAAGAAGCCTTGAGCCATACTCACTTTTCAACGTTTATTTTCCCACGCTTCTGTCTTTCATTTGACTTTCTCTCTTTCGTCGCTCTCCTAGACGTGACAGCAAATTTTTATAACCATGTCTGATGACGAAGTTGACACTGAGCTTCTTGAACTCCTGCGCCAGCACCTTCAGGGGAAGGTTGAAATACAAGATGAGCCGGAAACCGGCGTTCTCCAAAGCGCTGAACATGTCTACGATAGCTGTATCGATGTAGCTGTCGATATGAGAGCCTCAAAAAAGGCAGCCGAGAACATATACAATCAAATGCAGCAAAAAAGTTATTCAACTGCCACCTGGTCGGAGCACGAACTTCACCCCAAGGCAAAGGACGAAAGTACGGTCAACTTCATCTTCACCATGGACTTGCTAAACTTTTCTTTCTGGTCCGAATTACCTGACGATGAGAGATTTGCCATTGAGTACCGCGGAAAGAAGTGGACTGGTTATTGGAGTTTAGTAGCGGCTCTTCAAAGGGCTCTTGATGAGAGTAAGTACTAGCCCTTGCTCATGGTGACTCACCAGCGGTAAGACTGACATTGTTATCTTCACCAAAGACATTCCCATCACGGACCCATTCTATTGGCAAAACGAACAGGAGTGTACCCTTGAGTCCCTTAGACATGTCTTTAGATCATGTACTGAAGAGGATATTCCACTACTTGAGGAACGCTTAGACTGCCTTCGAGAAGCAGGACAGGTCCTCTGTAAAGTAAGCTCACGACAACTAAATCGGTATTTTGTAAGACTTACTAACAGTTTCCAGTACTATGATGGTGCTGTTACAGAGCTGGTTTATGCAGCTGATGGTTCTGCGGCTCGCCTGGTAAACTTGCTAGCTCAAGACTTCAACTGCTTTCGCGATGAGCATCGTTACGAGGACGGCAAGATGATTCGCTTAATGAAAAGAGCTCAGATCCTCGTTGCTGATCTATGGGCATGCTTCAACGGCGAATCGTATGGCGAATTTCGTGACATCGACAAGATCACCATGTTTGCCGATTACCGTATCCCTCAGATCCTCATGACCATGGGAGCCTTGTACTGCTCTCCTAGTATCGCAGCGGCTATCAATGATAAGAAGATGATAGAGAGCGGGTGCGCATGGGAACTGCAAATACGAGGTAAGTTGACCCTTCCATCTTTTCGAGACTAACTGCTGAACCAAAATAGCATGCAGTATCTGGTGTGTCGAATTGATTCGACGCGAAATCCTACGCCAGCACCCTGGCGCTCATGTCAACGCCATCCTTATAGACTTTTTCCTCTATGACAGCATGAAGGAACTGGAAGCAGCAGGGAAAGAGCCTATTCCACACCATCGAACAAGGAGTATTTGGTATTAGACAAGGGCCGCAAGGTCTGTTATCTAGATTTCCAATGTGTTTTACAAAGCTTGTTGGTGTTTGGGTCATAGATATCTCGTTTAACAAGCTTCAGTTGGGCTTATAGAACAACAAAGACAATAGATGAAGCCACATCGGCATGAAAACAACATTCCCCCAAACGCCCTGCTACTTTCAACGCATATCAGTGAAAAGATGATGAGACAGATCAAGTTTCCACGGCAATGGAGTTGAGGATCTCGTCCATATGTGCCGTTTCAATCTGGTCGTTGCCCTTGCTCTCTTCATTCATGAGAACAGCGAGAACCTCAATGGGAGGGTTAAGGCCCAGACGGTCCGCCCGCTTCCAGCGCTTCATGCGAGGCATGCCGATACAGGGCTATGTGTGTTAGTTTGGGGGTAGCTACGAGGGTTGAGCTGACTTACACCGTATTGTGAGCTCACGTCGAAATATCGAAGAACTCTCTCATTTTGGGATACGTCTTGCTGGTGTAGGCGAGGAGTAGACCATTGCTTCTCAATGGACTTCCAGTACTTTTTGATTTGCGCATCCGTGACCTTTTCTGCTTGCAGCTCCAACTCAGACTTGACAGGCTCCGGGGCTGCCTCAAGCTCCGCAACCGCGGGCTCGTCGTCGACAATGTCCTCTGTCTCTTTCTTCTTTGCAAGCTGACTGGGATCAATCTTGGTAACAGAAGGTGAAATGATAGACTTCTTAGTGTTCTTCGGCACAGGCTTTGTCACTTTATTTGAGAAGCTGAGAGTTGACTGTCCCTTGGCGGGCAGGCCCCTGCTGCGAGCGCTGGCAGCGGATCGTCGAGTGGTGGGCATGGTGGATTCAGTTTCCGAAGCGAGATGGTATTTCAAGGTACTAAGGTGGATGGCGCTGGATGGTGTGTAAGTGAAGAATAAATGAACGCAGCCGGGTAACAGTTAATTTAGTTGGTAAAGACTAATCAGCAGAAATCATAACTTGTGTGAATAGGTAAATAGATATTTTATGCAGTTGATGGTGGTTAGTTCAGATTGTATGGACTTGATGATTTATCAACAGCCGTTAGTCTACAGAGTCAGCGACAGCGCTCTAGGCAACGTTGAATGGGAAAGTATGACGGAGTGCAAGCCTTAAGATTGGCGGGGCAACGCCATATGCAGCACGAGATCACGTGCGCTGCATCATCTCTTTGCCAGCCAACGCCAACCTCCTCCATAGTGACTCTTGGTGTATATTCTAGGAATAGTAGTTCAGTTATGAAGTAGACAAGATTGTTGGACATCAATTATGTAGCTTGGATATTTCTTTGTTTGATTAAGTGACTATCGAACTCCAAGTTCAGGAGTCAGGTAGCCTGATAATCCCAGCGCAGATAAATAATTCACAGGCCTGATTGAATGTCTTGCTGTCACAGTCAATTCTTCCGTCTATTGGTTTTATGTTGAAGCTCATCGCTCATGAAACGCAGTATTATGTAACTTCGTCATCAACCTCCAGTGGCCTCGCGGTAGAAGGAGAGGCTTCTGTTTGCACCAGCCGTGCAAAACATTTCACTTCTGACAGTCTTCGGCAGCCATTTCACAGACCAGAGAGCCTTGTCCGTCTCGCTGTGTGTTGCGACGCATGTAGTGCGTTCAATCGACCAGACCTTGACCTTTCCATCCATAGATCCACTCAAAAGATATTCCCCAGTGTCGCTCCAGTCAAGGGATGTGATCCATGAAGAGTGACCGGTCAGATTTGCAATATGCTCTCCATGCTTCATGTCGTAAATAGCAATGATGCCAGCATCTCCTGCTGCCGCAAGTCGGGTGTTGCCTGGAGAAAAGGCAACTGATCGCACAGGCTTCGCGAGACCTTGAGGGTTGTGTCAGCAAGAAGACAATAAAATGAGTTCAAGTAACTCACCAGAGAGCGAATACAAGACTCGTCCTGTGTCGTTGTTGAAGATGTAAACAGATCCGTTCTGATGTCCGCTGGCAGTGAATTTGCCATCTCGGCTCAAGTCCACAGACATGCCAAAGCTGCCTGACCCAGCGCTTCCAGTCTCGTACTCTCGGATCTTGGGCTTCTTCTCATCAACGATATCCCATACATTGATTCGTCCGTCATTGGTTGTGGTAGCAAGGTAGGAACCGTCTTCGCTCAGCGCCAATGCCCAGGCCTCGCCAGGCTTCGTCGAAGCCCCTGCAATCTCACCACTAAGGCTCCATTCACCAGTGTCATTGTTGACCTTCCAGGTCTTCACTTCGCCTCCAAAGCCGGCACTAGCTGCAACATTGCCGTTCCGTGAAGCGCACACGTGGTGACATCCGAGCTTGTGAGCATCTGAAATGGATTGCTTGAGCGGGAATGAAGGATCAGTGGTGTCATGAATGTGTAGTGTGGAAGAGCCGCTGCCTGATATCACAGCTTTGGGTGTCGTCGCAATAGAGAAGATGTCGGTGATGTGGGCTATGCGCTCTCAGTAAGTTGGTGCTTCAAGACAAGGTGCTGCGTCTCATCACCCCGCGGCGGGGAGGTCATGCTCACCATTATCCACGGTATGCGTGGTCAAGTATTGTTTCGACTGTTAAAATTAGTTCCTGTCTCTGGCATTTTGACTCGACTTCATCAGTGCTTACCATAACTTCCACCTCGGTTCAAAGACCGTGTTTTCTTCACTTTTTAGGATGACGTTGTGTATGAATGAAAGTACTTGACTGGGGTGAGTCGAAGACCAAAGGCTTGGTGGGGCATCGAAGGGTCATCTACACAGAGGTCGAGAATCGTGGGAAAGCAGCAACGCATAGCGTTTTGCTCAATGCTAAGAACAAATTGACATTGGGAGAATGTTAGAAGGAGGACACATTACAGGCAGTATTACATTTAAAGAAGGCTTGGGGCAGGGCATTATATCGTATCACGCTGTCCTTCCAGGCGAAGCCAACACCTTTAACATTGAACAACGTTAATCAGAAATGCTTGGTATAAACTTTTTTATTGCTCATAATCCTACAAGGCTCAAACGAGCCAAAACGCCCGTGGTATGCATGATCCCATGGTGACTATACAAACTCTTGTTACAGTAAATCATCAATTCCATTGCCTCTCTTTTATTCTGGCCTGTTATTGGGGTAGTCCTGTCGCCACATTTGCTTCATTTCTACACTCAGTTAGGGCTTATTATCCATCGCAATATCATAAGCATTCCAACAACATACCTTCAAGACAATGTTGGCATAACCGGTGTGTACGCTTGGGCTGGCCACATCCAGGACAGTTGCACAGGCCGTTTTGGTCCTTGAGCGCCTTGCCCGCCATTTGTCTGTGTCGCTTCCTTGAGTGAGAGACCTTGTTTTTGGGCACAGCTCGTAGCACGGATTCCCAGATATCATCAATGGTGGGGAGGTTTAACGAGACACCGGGGATCGCAATCGACAATGTCGGGAAGAGCTTCTGGGTGAATTGTCGGAAAGAGATCGCCGAGATCAAGGGCGTAGATGAGAGTCGGGGGAGGAGTGCGGCGGCCATCTTGACGAAGAGATAGGTGTGGGTTACGTTGGGATGTTGGCGATATATCGAATTTAGTGGTGGAGGCGAAGTCAAAATGAAAGACAATCGCAGACCGAGAAATTGAATCGAGTCAAAGCGAATTGATCGATTCTCGGTTTTGGGTTCGTAAGCGGCCGTTGTCTGGCAAGACAAGTTGATCGGTCCGTCGGTTGTTGAACTCGAATTAGAGTCGCGATGATCAAAATGCGCAAGGCTTCAATTCAGATTCAGACCGTCAAAAGTCTGATGGCCTGGTCCTTTCCCCAAAGTGCCGGCGGGCCAATCACCAGCTATCTCGCGCACTGACCCGTTTCAACCAATGAAGAGCTCCAAACGTGCTTTCCCCCTTTCTTTCGGACCCTGGACTACTCCCTGCTCCCTGACACCTCCCTTCCAGTACGGAAATTGTTTGCTAAGGTGGCAGGAGCAGCAGCCCAGTGCCCGAAAAGTTCCCCCTAGCATCTCGTCGTGTTCAAGCCTCTCCTAAACCTCCAACTTCCACAGCTTCGCTACATCTTCAGGCGTCACTTTGACTTTGTGTGCTCGACTTGTTCTTTGTTGCTTCGAGTCCAGTCCTTCTTTCTTTCTTGGAATATCTTTTGACATTCCCAAGCTTCAACTTCAGCTCTTATCTACCTGCTTAATTTAACAAGTGTCGCCGATTTATTCAAGATGGCCGCCGCTCCTCCCAACACCATTTACCCCGAGAGCCATGTCGGTTTCGACAGCATCACTTCTCAGATTGAGAAGAAGCTCTTGAAGCGTGGTTTCCAGTTCAACGTCATCTGCGTTGGTAAGTACCGACACAACTCCCATCTCAATTGCGCCCCTGGTACATCTGCTGTGGTGTGATGATGATTTGGCTGTCTGTATATATCTACAATCATGTCCGTGTGCTAATTTGCCTTGCGCATTGTAGGTCAGACCGGTATGGGCAAGTCAACGCTCATCAACACTATCTTCGCTTCTCACCTGATCGACTCCAAGGGTCGCTTCCAACCCGACGAGCCCATCCGCCAGACCACCGAGATCCAGGCCGTTTCTCACAACATTGAGGAGAACGGTGTCCGACTTCGACTCAACATTGTCGATACCCCCGGCTACGGTGATCTTGTCAACAACGACCGCTGTTGGGACCCCATCGTCAAGTACATCAAGGATCAGCACTCCGCGTACTTGCGCAAGGAGCTCACTGCACAGCGAGAGCGCTACATCCAGGATACCCGTATCCACTGCTGTCTCTTCTTCATTCAGCCATCAGGCCACTCTCTCAAGCCCATCGATATTGTCGTCCTGAAGAAGCTTTCCGACGTTGTCAACGTGGTGCCTGTCATCGCCAAGGCCGACACCCTGACTGTTGAGGAGCGTCAGGAGTTCAAGGAGCGCATCAAGGAGGAGTTTGCCTTCCACAATCTCAAAATGTATCCCTACGACAACGATGAGTTTGATGACGAGGAGCGTGCTTTGAACGGCCAGATCAAGGTAGGCATATGATATATGACTTGAAACTGATGACACGAATGCTAACGTATAGCAGAACCTCGTCCCCTTCGCTGTTGTCGGATCCGAGAAGTCGATCATCGTCAACGGTAAGCAGGTTCGCGGCCGCCAGAACCGATGGGGTGTCATCAACGTCGAGGACGAGACTCACTGTGAATTCGTCTACCTACGAGACTTCCTCCTCCGAACCCACCTCCAGGACCTCATCGAGACCACCTCTCAGATCCACTACGAGACCTTCCGTGCCAAGCAACTGCTTGCTCTCAAGGAAAGCAGTGCTCACGGTGGTGCTAGCAGCCGACCCATCAGCCCTGCCGCCGACCGCGAGCTCAGCCGAAACTCGCAACGAATGACGATGAACGGCTACTAAGCTGAATTTGTGTTTGAAGTTGTGCTGGCAATGGAGCGACGGCGTCTCGGGGCAGCTCGATAGCCCGCATTTGTTACGACAATCCACATATTTCACGGCCTGATGTAGAGCAACCCAAAAGTAATTGCTTTTTCGGAGGTTCCTTGGTAGGCTTGACCACAGCGAACCCCCGAAGGCCTTACATCGTTTCGATGACATCGGCATGCGAGCAAGGACGAGAGCAACATTCCTGGGGTGTAGGCCAGACGAGACGCGGGAACTGGTCCATTGAGGTCCAGATACCCGGTTTCCTGGTTACGTGCCTCGGGAACTGCCTGCTAGTCAGTCCGTATCGAAGCTGTACACGACTTTCTTCTTTTTCTTTCAGTGTTACCCTGGAGAACTATTTGGCCTTTCTTTATGCTTTAATAAGACCGATTACCCCATACTCTAATCTGGAGTTAGTTTCGTTGCCTACATAGTGTATCAATTTGATTGGAGTTTCTGACGTACTTGATTTGTTGCACATGCGGTTGGAGGAAGTGTTTTCCTTATCGCTGTCATCGTGATGTTGGTTAAGAATGCATGTTGAGATATACTAACAGGCGGGCAGTATGGCTCTAGTTGCACATGGGCATCCCCAATGGGTCATGTCTATTGTGAAACAATGATGAAGGTCTTTTCGGGAAGTCGTACATCGCTAGCTGCCATAGGACTGTTTGAGTTAGGGATTGAATATTTTGGTATAGGGTAGTTCAGATGCAACATTTGTTGACTTGGCCGATTCTGAATGTGTGATTGAAGAGTGTTCAGATTATATGACCCATAGGTTTATTGCAAAGTTGATTATGGTTTCCTGTAAATGATATGACTTGAAAACCTATACTTTATGGAATAGTTGAGGCCAATAGAAAAAGATTCTCTCTGTTGTGGTGGCGGGTAATGTAGTTGAAAGCGCTCTTTCGAATTAACACATCTAAAAGAAGGGTTTAAAGCTATCAGACCCTCTAGTGGGTAGCAGAAAAGTTGGCCTCCTAAGTCTTAGGGTATAAAAATAAGTAGTCTAAGAAGCTTAATCTGAATGGCATAAGCTGCTCTAATAATTTTGTCTCTTATGCTTCCAGCGGTCAATTTTTCTGATACCCTGAGGACCCTCTCCTCTATCTAGTTTCTTTTTAGAATCTAGCTTATATTATGCTAAGACATTAATTGGTAAGATTTGATTTAGGATCGAATGATTCTTGGCGGCATTCCGAGTGATACCTTGGCTTGAGACATCTCGTGTTGGGGCCAATTCGGAGAGTCAGACTCGAATCATAGCTAACCTGGAACTGAAATATCTGGAATGACGATTGCCCTTTGCTTTGCTTCAGATTTGTTACTATTAATCGTGGAGCTGAACAGTTAGTCAGACAAAGGTAAAGATTCAGCTCTCAAGTATTGGCCATCGAGATTCCATGGACTAAAACATCACCCTTGATAGTCCTGACGTACCTCGCTCCAATTCCATAACATTCCTAACCCTAGGTATCGTGAGAAGGCCTGGACCGGCCTCAAGATTTTACCTTAGTTTTCTAAGTTTTAGCTTGGACGCTCAGATATCTATATGATCAAACTATGAATATCTTCAAGATTAACACATACATGCCCTCCTAGCCTCGCATTGCGCCCTGTACTTAAATGGTTGCAATTCCTCACCTAAGTTGTGATTTGACGAAGCCCAAGCTCTATCAATCTCGCAACATGGTCAAATTCGGATTTGTCTCTTTTGTACTGGGAAGTATAGCCCTTCCAGCAGTTGCCTTTGATAACTTGGAAGAAATGCCCGAGTCTTGGTGTTTGACCTACCTATCGACCTACCTTGTTACTATATCGGCCGCTGCAAGCTCACCTACAAAGGGCCAATTTCCCAGCATTGAGTCTTCTGCAAGCTCAGATGCTTCTATTGTTTTCAATCCCTCGTCATTAAACTTCCCAGAAGAAACTTCTTTCGCAATAAGTATGACAACAATAGCGATTGAATCAGCCCCTCCCTCCTCGACTACGAATCCCAGTACTGAAAGCGAACCCATTGTCCTCCGAATTGTTCGTAAGGCGCCCGATAATAATCGCATGCAAAGAAGAGATGTAGGAGGGTTTATTGGTACTCCATCCGAGATTTGTGACAATGCAGAAGAGTTCCGCTTGGTTGGTGCATAACTCGTAGCTGGCAACGCCCCCATATACTTCAATGGAGAAGACTACAAAGTATTCGGTGCCGCGAATGGAGAGGTTCCTAGTGGCGCCATTACTAGAACCTTTTTCCGTGATGGTGGTATTCTTCGATTCCAAAACTCTCGGATCGTTCCCAATGGCGAGGCCGGCTTTTGCCAGACCCCGTCAGATGGCCAGGTTTACATAACTTTTTCTTCTCAACCCGCTGGGTGTATTCCAATCAATCCTGTTGTTATTGGAGGTACACGAATCCTTACCTTAGTAGCTAACTTTACTATTTACGCAAGGCTAACCCGTCTGATAGTCCAGGATTGTCAAGACGGAGTTGAAACTTCAAGCGTGATCGCTACTAATAGTGAGGCCGAACAGATCCCATCTGTTTCATCTTCTGGACCGATCATCTCAGCCTCCTCATCCTCCGAAAGCGCTACTCCAGAGATCACAACGCGCCCTGAAGCGGCTGTGACAACACAGCCAAATGGAGTTGTAACTACACACAACCCCATTATAGTGTCTAACCCATCAAGCACCTTCCAGTGGTCAAACATCTCGGCTTCTTTCGAGCCACCGCCGAGGACTTCAAAGTCCTCCCTCATTCATTTCAGTCCTTCCATTTTCACATCTGGTTCAAGTACCTCGATAGAAGCAGATTCTACCACTGAGGTTATTGAACCACAGTTGTCCACCACTGAAGGGCTGACCTCTACTGATGCTCTGCCAACTTCTGAGATTGGGACATCAACTGAGGAAACCAGCACCGCAGATCTTGAACCCACAACTGAAACCGCAAGCATCGAGACTACTGTATATACTACTACTACTACTACTACTGAGTTAACAACATTTCCTACTACCCAAGAAACAACAACAGCAGAACTAACTACAACCCAGGAAACAACAAAAGACACTACAACTGCAGAGACGATAGACACTAATACTGAGGAACTGACAGAAAACCCCACCAGCACCATTCTCACTTCTGCTCTTGACTCAACAACAGAGACCACTACCGAAGCAGCTATGACAACCACTACGGAATCTTCCGCGCAAATCGTGTGCCCTTCCAACCCTCAACAGTGCATCTCTACCTTCCAGATTCAGTGTGATACTGTCATCGGAGGCATTCCTCTATCTTCTGGCTCCAGCACTTTAGAGGAGTGTGCTCAAGCCTGTTTTACAGATCCATCTTGTGTCATCTTTACTCATTCCGGAAGCCAATGTTTCTCAACTTCTGACTCCTCAGATAATTCAGGATCATTTGCACTTCAAGACTGGGTTAGTGGTATCAGGGGAAGTTGTTACGTAACCTTGGGAATTTTCTATACTTGGATGGTTTTAGTTGAAGTATGAATTGGAATGTTTTCACATTGAATGACTTAGGATACTAAATGATCCAATAACGAAGTGTACATACTGGAGGGGAAGTTTTTAGATGGTTGAGATATCTGAGTATGAGATTGACAAATGAGACGATGTTAGTCTGGTCATGGCTGTAAAGATTATTGGCTGAACGATGGCTGATTTGTATTTGTACTTGATTTCCATTTTACAGTATGGAATCGATCTGGAGATTTACTGAAAAACGAAAACATAGTGATGTATCCGGAAATAACACCAGATTTTGAACTTATCGCTAACCAGAGCCATGAAGCAACAGCGTTTCTACATCGAAGCAGACTACTATGTACAGCAAGAAAAAGCTCGATCATTGCGACCCCTGCCAACATATCCCAACATCCAAGTTTCAGAGGAGTACGCTATGAAGCACTTAGTTTTAGTCATGGGGCAGTTCCCGCATCGTGGGGAGCAATAGCCCGTGCTCATTTAGGAGAGCGTAAAGTATCCAATATCGAAAACAATCATGCACATAGTAGGTAGAGAAGAGGAGGGATTCAAGAGAGCACTACAATCGGGAACAGACCATTAGTTGAGACGGGTTATCCTGCATTTGCATGACTGTGTACCTGGTCAGATGCTGCTACAATTGTCTTTCGATACTGGACACCCTTTTGCAAAAATGGTCGCATTTGTTGCATATGTCAACCCTCAAGAGACGATCCTTGTTATACTATTGGCTGCTGGAGCCCATTCACAAAGCGAAATAGAGTGCATACCAGCGGGCAATGATTGCGACTACCTATCCGTATAAGTGTTGACTTTGATTTAATTGTCTCGGCTGCAAACAACGGGGTGTCTATGAACCAAGCCTCGGTATACCTTGGCTACAAGACCAAGTCACTATGTAAAGAGTAAAGATCGCTTGCCCCCTTCACCGATGCTTGACACAATAGCATTCTGGTGTTGATGCCAAGAAATGCGTGCTTTACAGAAACTGTCAGTAATTTCAAACTTCTGGAAACTCGAGATTGCGGTGGATAAGCGTTGCAAGGGTCTCTGTACGAAACGTGGTGGGACCTTGTCATGGACCTCTTTAACCGGGCAGTCACTTGTCATTCATCAACAATGAATGGTCAACCTAGCCTGGATCTGAACATGGCGTTTAAGTGGCTTGGACGAATAAACATTCGCCAATTGAGTTTATCGCTTTCTTGGAATATCCAGGTTTGGGGTTTCTGATACAGCGCCTTTCTTTTCTCAGCCACTTCCTCACAAGTGTTAAACGTTTTCTGTCCACTCATTCCCGTAGATCCGTTTTGGAGACCCCATTCTCATCGTCTAAATGACCGATTCTAAGCTGCAAACGGTAAAGCGAATTTCTTACTGCCAAGTGCCTTCTCTGACCCTGGCAACCGACTGGACTAGGTTCACGACCCATGGCAACCAGGGTACTGTAATAAGTGTAACTCTGTATGTACATTTTGCCAGTTTGGGAAAGAGGAACGGCTGAAGAGAGATGGAGAGGGAAAAACAGATTGCAAGTATTGAAGAATATACTATGTCTGTCTACTAAGCTACGCTGTATATGTTGATATGGATTATTTCAAAATCTACCAGATACACACGTACCTCGTATAAGACATATTCCCACACCTCTTGGCTCAAAGCTTGGCTTCTGCCGGAACTTGGTTTTATATATGCTAAAACCGAAATGCCATGGCCGGATGCTCGATAGTGGTGTAATAGACTGAAAGCGGTCCAGAGCCAGGCCTGGGTCTGGGCTCACCTCATCTATCGTCCCTATCTCGTAGATGGTTGTCTTGTGTTGATGAAGTCCCCTTTCTATCCTGGCTTGGCCTCTCGGTATTCTTTCTTAATTGAGCCGCCCTGCTAATACGGCCTGCCATCGCGTTGCACCTGCCCGTCTCTGTTTGGTTTGCTGTTTGCTGGTGGCACTCGACGGACCTTCCTTCACGTCCACTGCGCGGCGTAATTTGATCGATCCATCACTGCAAGGCGCTGCCGGGCAGTTATTCATTCACCTTCCCGCTTCTATTCCCACTTTCACTTCCACTCCCACTCCTACTCTTCCTCCTCCACATTTGCTCCTTCTCCTTCTCCCAACTCCATTCATTCTTTCTTCGCTAGATAATTCATTCGTCATTGACCAAACTGTGGTCCGCTCGCTTCTTATCGCTCTTTCCAACTGTGTCCAAGCTCACTTGGCGCGAAGACTACATCTTGCTCATCTTTGACCTTTGCTCTCTTCTTCCCAACAACATCGTCAACAACAACAGCAAACCACGCACCCTCTGTTGTAAACCCACCCGATCTTGTCTGGCTTTCTGAAACGTCAAGCGACCACACAACACACGCTGTCTCGATTTTTTTTGGGAGAAAGTATTACATTAAAAGATTTAGTAGCACATTACCGTCATGCTTGTATGTACTCCCCCCCACCGCGCCACAACTTCTTTATATGCATGGCGCATTGCTTCTTGTTACACCACAGACTGATTGACATGCACTCTAGATCAACGCCGCTCTCATGGCCCTTGGGGCCGCGGTCGTGGGCGCCGTTCCTCCTCTGGAAATCCAGGGAACTGACTTCGTCAACCCCGAAACTGGCAACAAGTTCCAGATTGTTGGTATGGCCTACCAACCTGGAGGTAGTGCCGGTTACGACCCTGCCACGGGAAAGGACCCTTTGAGCAACAAGGATAAGTGTATGCGAGATGCTGCTCTCATGCAGATTCTTGGTATCAACGCCATCCGCGTCTACAACCTTGACCCCAATGTCAACCACGATGAGTGTGCCAGTATCTTCAATGCTGTGAGTAACTTTGTGAGCATACTGCAACACTCTGCTGACACCTTATTCCTCTTATAGGCTGGCATGTATATGATGATTGACGTCAACTCTCCTTTGCCCCACGAGTCCCTGCACTCCTTGGCACCATGGGAAAGCTATCACGCCGACTACCTCAACCGCACCTTTGCCATTGTTGAGGCTTTCGGAAACTACCCCAACACTCTGCTCTTCTTCGCCGCAAACGAGGTCATCAACGACGAGAAGACGGCTGAAGATGCCCCTCAGTACATTCGTGCTCTGACCCGCGACCTCAAGAACTACGTCAAGAACAACTTGAAGCGCAAGATTCCTATCGGGTATTCTGCCGCTGACGTTCGGGAGGTTCTGTGGGACACCTGGAACTATTTGCAGTGCTCTGACCCTGAAGACGAGGGTGACATGAGCCGTGCTGATCTTTTCGCCCTCAACTCGTACTCATGGTGTGGCCCTGAAGCTACTTATGAAACTTCTTCATACAACGACCTCGTCGCCGGTTTTGAATCATCGTCCGTTCCCATTTTCTTCAGTGAATATGGTTGCATCGAGCCCGCGCCCCGCTACTGGAACGAAACACAGGCCATCTATGGCAAGCAGATGAGCTCTGTCTTTTCTGGTGGCGTTGTTTACGAGTATACTGAGGAGGAAAACAACTACGGTCTTGTCAAGATTGATGATGACAAGGTTCGCATCCTCGGCGACTTCAACCGTCTCAAGAACCAGTTTGCTAGAATCAAATGGGAGTCGGTGCAGTCAAACCCTGCAGGCAAGAACTCCTCTGCCAAGGCTCCAGAGTGCAAGTCCAGCCTCATCAAGGACAGCAATTTCGACAGCAACTTCACCATTCCTGACGTCCCTCCCAAGGCACAGGGCCTGATTGATAATGGCATCAAGAACAAGCCTAGCGGAAAGATTGTCAAAATATCAGACTGGAATGTCAAGCTTGATGTTATGAACGCTGATGGTAGTGCTATGAAGAACCTCAAGGTGGTCCCTCTCAAGGACGATGAGTCCAATGCGTCTGGTAACAACGACGCGGACACTGGCAGCGAGACCACCGACGATAAGAACAGTACCGACTCCGATAACAAGACTTCTTCCAGCAGTGGAGACGCTAAGGACGGTGATGATGATGAGGACGCTGCTGGTCTAAACCGACCTTTGGCTTGGGCAATGGCCTTTCCTTTGGCTGTCATGATGTTTGCGCTATAAGCAACCTGTCTGGAACAGGTGGGCGCATATCGGACATGGACGACGCGCAGGGTTAATGCTTGTCAGGAGACGTTACGATAGGTTCTGATTTCTTAAAGATGCAAAGAGTATACGATACCACACACTCGCATCATTTGGTGTTTGAGCAACTACTTCTGAGGCTCACGTTTGCTTGAGCCCGCTCATTGGGAGATCCTTTAGACTTCTCAGAGATGTGAGCTTTATTCTACGAATACACTGTTTATTATTGGTTAATGTATCCTCAAATGATCAATCAAGGGATTGCTACCATTGCTTATGAAATCATATTTGATCTTTGTGGCGAGATTGCCAGCGCTATTGATACCCAGTCGACCCATGGCCTAGACCACCCATTATTGCTTATTTGTTGATTTTCTTGGGGGAAGTCTTCGAAGTCTTGATGGACTTGTCAGTTTCGTTTTTGATGACCTCCTTGTTTTCGCCCGACTTCTGAGCTTGCTGTTCAGATGCCTGTTTCATTCCCCCCAACCTGTTCTCGAATGACATGGGTTTATCCTCCCCAGTGATGGGTGATGGACCCCCGTGTCCCTTCTCTCCGGGGTAGTACTGGCCCAGACTCCAGCCAGTGTAGATCGTACGGTCGTGGTCCTGTTTGAAAGAGCGGCGGCAGTAGCAGGGGCCGCATCCATCATGTGTGCCAAAGTCACCAGCACGGCAACATCCGATACAGCAACTAGAGTTGTAATCATCACCATCGTCACCACAATCGGCGTTTTTTGACATTCTGTGATATCAGACGTTGACCCTAGTACCCAGGAGTTGAACGCGGTGTGTGCGTGAGATACCCACACTGCAAGATGTGATATGGGTCTGCGGGACAAAGTTCCGAGAGTCGAGAGCTTTGAACAAAGCCAGGTATTCTTGTGTTGGGGATGGATTTGTAAGGCTTCGAGCATGGGTGGGATAATCAGAGTGATTCGGGTTTCCAGACGAGGACAGGCAAAGAGCAGGTCAAAGACCGTACTGATGCAAGCCCAAGGGTGATGTGTACGTTCCATAGACGCAACGAACACCCGGAAGAGATATGCAAGAGGAGGTCTTTCCTTGAGAAGAATGAAGAGAGGAGATTGCCGATGTGATTCAGCCCAGGGCTCGGCTCTTATTATGAGCTCAAGGCACAGCCGTGTTTGTTTGACGGTTGATGAAGAGAACAGTTTAGCTTTTGCAAGCCCCATGCTTGCTTGCCTGCACTCGCCGGCCAATGCGTTTGACGCGGAGTGAATCACTTGGTCGAGGTACCACGTCATGTCCTTGCATTGCTGTGCATCCCCCAGACCCCATGGTATCTGCATTGCGTCAACGAAAAGACGTCGGCAGTTTTCTCGCAGGGAGTCTGATACGCCATCAGCCTCTGTTTGCTATCCCCGGAATCTGGGCCTATTGGGTGACGAAAAGAGAGTCATCTGAGACGGGTTCTTGCTGCGTTTGCTCGGTCGATTTGCTTGTACATATCGAACAAGATATGCATGGTCGGAGATCGCAAGAAGGCCTGAGCTTTCGACAACTCCCTATGGACAAGGTCACACGAAGCAAGCATGTCTAGTTCAAAGAGGAAGGAGAGTGCTGTAAGCAGAGTGGCATTGCAGCCATTGGAGTTGAATGGCCGAGACTGACGCTACGGAGGATATATTTCCAAAAAGGAATTGGATTGCAGGGTTGTGTAATCCAAGACTCGACAGATCCGTCGTCGTGAAATGCTATGGTTACTCTGGCGTCGACTATCTAGACGATATTGTATGCTGTGAACCATGATGCCTCAACTCGCATAAATACAGCGTTGGGGGGTGTATATTGTGAGGGAAAAAAAAGGGAAAAAAAAGGAAAAGAAAAAAAACCTGGGACACGCCTAGAGGCGACAAAGACACTGGCTTGATAGTAACAGTTGACTTCACACAACATTCGTTTTTGGAATAATCACCGGAACAGCTCATCAAATCCATAAGTGTCATCAGATCTATTAGCTTTCTTTCCGTCATAGCTCAAATACTGCCATACACGGCTTGTTCGACCATCATTAGTCCCAAGCCTTAGAAATTGCAACGCACCACATGGTACCCGTTTGTCTATCTTGCAGTACAAAATTTCGTTCAGTACAGGTATCTCATTTCATACCTGCGTCATCTCTTGATACTATACCATCTCCGTGGTAAAGTTTTTATCCCCTTTAAGCCTGGAACTCCTGCGCCTTGCTCTCCTCCCACTTGCCGGGGACCAGAGCCAAGGGCACAATACCGGAGACGTGCATCTCAGGGCCAAAGATCTTGGCATCAAGGCCGAGCTCCTGAGTAGCAGCCTTCATGTTCTTGAGACCCTCCTGGTAGTTGGGACCGGCACGTCGCACCCAGATGGCGGTCTTGTGCTCGATCAGCTTAGGAGCAAAGTCTCGCAGCGCTCGGATGACACCCTTAAAGGTGCTGGCGACGTTGGTGAAGTTGGCGATACCACCACCAATGAAGAGAACCTTGCCCTCTTCGGTCTTGGGAGCGCGGAGGAGAAGGTCAAGCACAGTTCGGGCGTAGTGGTAAGTCTGAGACTCGGTGGGAGCACCAGAGTACTCGCCGTAGTTGGCGAGCTCGTCGGCGAAACCAGCAGAGGCAATGGCATCGGCGTAGACAACGGAAGCACCACCACCAGCAACCAGTGTCCAGATGCGGCCCTTGGCGTTAAGGACAGTAAGCTTCAGGGAAGCACCGGTCTTAGCATCGAGGTCGGCGATGTAGGCCTCCTCCTTGGTCAGCTCACGGCCGAAGGGAGCAGGGAACTCCATAGGAGGACCAGCATCGATGCTGATCTTGCCATCGGCGGAAGGAGCAATGTTGGTGAGGCCAAGAGCAGCGGGGGATCGAGCAATAGCCCACTTGACACCACACTCGAAATCGGCAGTCTGGTCGAGCTTGGCAGCAAGATCGAGGAAGTGGACTTCGGCAGAGGTCTTGTCCTCGTTGGGGATAACAACGAGAGGGTTGATCTCGAGGTAGGTGAACTGGCAGTCGACGTAGACGGCATATAGGCGGGTGATGAAGTCAACGAGGACGTTGTGGACACCCTGGGGAACCTTCTTGAGGAGAGTGGCAGCAATCTCCTCGTTGGAGGGGTACTCAGCGAGGTCGACGGGAATCAAGAGCTTCTCAGCCTTGGCGTCAACATCACCGACATCAACACCACCCTCGTGGGTGAAGAGGATCCAGTCGCCCTATAGATAGAAGTATTAGTAACTTGATCTCATCGTTTCGGTAGTTGGGAAAGACCGGTGACCCGGTTGTGCATATGAATTGGCGTCGGAAGGGACCGCGAAGACCAGGGGTTGATTCCGAGAGTCCTTTATTGCGGCATCCGTTCGCCCGTTTCGGTACAGTAAATAATTACCGATGAAGGTGCGAACGAGCCCACAATTCAACTCTTGTAGCCGACCAAGGACTACAAGTTGCTACAAGCCCCTTCGTTCTCAGAAGGATCTCACAGCTGTTTTGTTCTTCTCTGAGGTTTCACTCCGAGAGCCTCCGGAGCCTGCCGGTCCGTGGCAATCCAAATACACGGGGGGATGTCTTTGCAACTTACATCGCGGACTGAGTTGATGTTGATGTAGTACTCAGTGTCTTGGGGATGGGGCACGAAAGGCTCGACGAGGAATTGCCTCAAAACACCAGTGGTGTGCTCAACCTGCTGCTCCTTACCGGCTCGCTCAGCAACCCAAGCCTTAGCCTCAGGCCAGGACTTGTTCAAGGCCAGAAGACCGCTCTTTCCTCGTCGCTTGATGAGCTGATCGGGCTTGGCGACGAACTTGGCGTCGGGCTGGAGGAGCCAAGGGTAGGTGACCTCAGCCTGGTTCAGGATATCGGCAACGTTGGCATCTTCAGGGAAGTGCAGCGAGGCGAGTCTGCTGGGAGGGTTGTGAGTGGTAGGCGCAGGAAGAGGGCTGGCCTTGATAACGGGGGCGCGGGTGAGGTGGTAGTTGAGGATGGCCTTGCCGTCGGCCTCGAGAATCGACTTGGCGGACATTCTGAATTATGAAGATTTGATGAGGAACGGAGAAAAGGTAAGATGGAATGAGCTGGCGAGTGTCGGCTTATTCCTTTTTGAATCAATTCTGATCGAAGAGAGTTGGTTAGCGGTTGCTTGGTGGTGGATGTTTATTCAAAGATGACCAGTGTTGTCTCCCAAGTGTGTAACTGAGTTGCAAGTCGAAACCACAACCGAATTGAGCTGAGCGAATGCCGGGGCTTATACGAGCACAAGTCACCGGGCTCAAGTTTCCCAATTGCGATTTGCGACTGATTGCGGCTCGAAGTCGAGAGTTGACGAACAGTCGGCGGGGAAAGGAAGAAAGACTCACCACTGTAGACAAGCTCAAGTGGGCTGCAACAATGAAGTTGGAATTGAGGATCGGGAGGGAGAGGGAGAGATTATGACAGAGATGGGGCAAAAAGGAAGAGGAAGAGAAAAGTGATGATTGCTCAAGACTATGAGAGAGGTGAGAATGGAGGAGCAAAAAGAAGCGGGAGTTGGAACCAGACACGAGTGAATAGCTCTTGCTGGCCGAAAAAACCACTGGACGTGAAGGAAGCTCAAGGGGAAGACAGGCGGGTGGGGTCTCAATGGATGGAGGGGTCGGAATGGAAGGAGGGGAGGGGTGACCTGGCGTGGTCTGGCCTGGAGTCCCGTAGCCTGGGGCGAGCGGCGGGCGGGCGGTCAGTGGACGGTACCTGGAGCGACAGGGTCGATCAGCGCGTGGCTGAGGTACCTGGGCCCTGAAAACAAATTTCATTGGGGACGGGAGGAAGGGTTCATCCAAAAAAAGCGATGAGAGTTGGCCTTGTACCGGTACATGGCTCATGTCACTCCAAGCTGTTGAGGACCTGGGTGGACCAGGGGGAGGCGAGTCGACGACACGACAACTAACGTTGCCTTGTGTCCATTGAGTTACGTACGACAGGCCGATTCAACAGACGTCAATCGAAACAACCACCGCCGAAAACCGCAGCCCGACAACGATTTACACGCTCAGACGCTATCGCTCCAAACGCAACCCAAACCCAATTCTATACAATCTTCCGAGATTCGACAGATTCTATCGGTTTCTCGGCCAATTTCTTTTCAAAGTTGTCATTGTGTGCTCGGTTCCTTTTTTAGGGTAACCTACGATATCAACATCATCATCCCTGGTTCAGGTTGGGGGGGCTTCCATCCAATCCATTCGACGAGGTTGGCAATGATTGACTCGGGTTCCGGGGAAGAGCGAAGAGTTGACCTTGCGGTGAGTCCCTATGAGGTAGGTCGGGTGCCTCAATACTCGGACAAGCCAAGGTGAAGTGCGTGCAGTGCAGTGAAATTGACATTGACATTAAAGACGCCACCCCCGACTTGGCTTGGTCTTGGTCAAGGTACCTACCTACCTGGTAAGCTGTCGTCTTGCCCCTCCATCCCCCTCCAACTAGGTTAGACCCCACTCACCTCACCTCACCTCATCTCATCTCACTGGAGCTTTCTTATCCCAATCTATTCCACGCTGTTCACTTCGAACCAGCCCACAACTCCCGGTTGGTTGCGGGATCAAGCATCCATATTGTTGCGTCTGTGTCCGATTGTCGGTGGAGAGAGTTTCAAGTCTCAAAAGGCCTTCAGTCATAGGGCCTATCCAGTCAAGGCCTACCTAGTTCAGGCCTGCCTGGCCCAGGCTGTCAAGTATCCCCAGGTCTGTGCTATATGACAATAAGCTACATACCCGTTTGGAACTGCAGAACACCAGTGGAACATCATCCAGGAGACGAGAAAAAAGTGGCTTCATGCTTACAGATGGTTCCAATGCAGATGTATCAAGGTGCAGAAGGGACAGTTCCATTTCTTTTGGACAGCTTGTACAGTATCAAGTGGTAGGGCTAGCTCTAAGCCAGTTACATCTGCTCAAAGCAAAATGGTGTCCACTCAACAACGATCAATGCCGCCTCTTCATTCCCTACTGTCCCTGGAAAGAGGTCAGATCTCAACATGATACAGTACAGACCACCACCAAGCAACAAGCGTTTGTGTGGTCAGCTCGGACAATAGCTGACTGGTTGTATGTTTCTCTTCCTTCTTGAGCAAGCTTACGGGATTCTGGGTATCACTGTATCGTCGTACAATGCGGACGGTGTGTGTTAGGATAGACTACAGGATACTGGTGATCTTGAAATATCTTCTATCGTAAGCACACTCCTATGCGTTGGCTTAGATATACACTGCGAGGCCCATTGTTTCAGACAAAAAGAAAGTAAGAATGAGTCTTCCTACGTCTCTTGACTCTCTTCTACCCGAAACAAGATGCGCTGGCCTTTGCGTCCCTGTGACCACTGACATTCTCTGAATTCACTGGTACATCGTATTGAGTTTTGGAACTGAACTGAGCCGCTAATAGACTTCTTGGGCCCATGGTGGGGGGACAAACACCATCAACGCCTCTTGCAAGTGATAGATTGGCACCAGCTTATAACGGCCCCTCACTGGATGTACTGATACTTTGGTGTGGGAGCTCCAGTCTACAAGCTCAATTGCCAGCACAGAAAAAAAAGTCCATGGATTCAACAGATCAACAGAAGGAAAAAAAAGAGGATCCTGGAACAAGCGACATCCCCAAAGAAAGCACAGGCTTCTTCCCCAACTAGCTGGTAGATCAACGTTCCTATACCATCCCTTGCAGTGCGGAGATATTGACGAGGCCGGACGAGGAATTCCCCAACTTGGCAATTAGGCCTTTCATAGGATTAGCATAGCTGTAAAGATACCTAAAAGAAAATTGTTGATTTTCCAACCGATGAGTGAGGCTGTTAACTCTAAGAAAAAAATACCTCCTGGGTTGCGTGAGAAAAGTGGTGCAAGCTTGCAAGGCGGTGGCTAGTGCGATGTACCGGGAGGTGGGCCCCATCTTACAGGGGGCAGTGTAAGTGGTGTAGGTACTCGGCCCCCTGCGCGCGCCATGTACTGTACCTGAAGTACCTGCCCGCTCTTTAACCCCACTAAGTTTTTCTGCCCGGTGTCGGGTGGGAATGGCTTGAAGGATGGGATGTGGATGGGACCTCAAGGCGGCATGGACGACATGGATGGCCTTCTGCTACAGCTTTCACACACCTCACAACAGCACAGCAGCCTCAATTGACCCTTGAAAGTCAACCAAAAACCAATTCTAGCTTTCACACGCCCACCAGACGGTACCTAGAGGTAAACATCCCTCCTGAATTCTCCTGTCCCTTCCCCTCCCCCTCGCCTTCCGTCTTTCCATTTGTCTCATTCAACTGACGGATCACCTCGACCGTTTCTTCTACTCATCTTCAATCCCTTCCTCTTTTCCTCTTCATACCTCCATCTCTCTCCCATACCTAATTCCTTTGAGCCCACTTCTAGAGAGCTCAGAGCGTTTCCTCTCTTCGCAGTCGCTGATACCTTATTTGGTTCCCCCAGCGCTTCATAACTTCAACTCTCCCACCTCCACCACATCGTCGAGCTCGATATTCACAATGGCTGCCGCTTCCTCTAACAGCCTGTCGGCCAACGACAACATTCAGCGATTCACGGCTTCCAGCCGGCCGTTGAGCCCCCTTCCTGACCACGCTCTCTTCACCGACAAGACGCGATGCCTCGTCTACGGTCTCCAGCCTAGAGCCGTCCAGGGCATGCTCGACTTCGACTTCATCTGCAAGCGATCCAAGCCCTCTGTCGCCGGTATTGTCTACACCTTTGGCGGCCAATTCGTCAGCAAGATGTACTGGGGAACCAGCGAGACTCTGCTGCCTGTCTACCAGCAGGTTGGAAAGGCCATGGAGAAGCACCCCGACGTCGATGTTGTCGTCAACTTTGCTTCTTCCCGAAGTGTCTACAGCTCTACCATGGAGCTCATGGAGTACTCCCAGGTCAAGACCATTGCCATCATTGCTGAAGGTGTCCCTGAGCGAGTAAGTCTTTCATCATTGCACGTTGCGTCGAGCCCATTGCTAACATGTTTTTCAGCGAGCTCGC
>NC_026476.1:4108021-4166091 GCF_000240135.3 Fusarium graminearum PH-1
ATGGTGTTTACGAGGGTATTGCCATTGGTGGTGACCGATACCCCGGTACCACTTTCATCGACCATCTTCTGCGATACCAGGCCGATCCCGAGTGCAAGATCCTTGTCTTGCTTGGCGAGGTCGGTGGTGTCGAGGAGTACAAGGTCATCGAGGCCGTCAAGCAGGGCGTCATCACCAAGCCTATTGTCGCCTGGGCCATTGGTACCTGCGCCAGCATGTTCAAGACTGAGGTCCAGTTCGGTCACGCTGGTTCTTTCGCCAACTCTCAGCTTGAGACTGCCAAGATGAAGAACGAGCAGATGAAGGAGGCTGGTTTCCACGTCCCTGCCACCTTTGAGGATCTCCCATCCACCCTCAAGAAGGTCTACGATGACCTCGTCTCCCAAGGCACCATCGTTCCCCAGCCCGAGCCCGTTGTTCCCAAGATTCCTCTCGATTACTCTTGGGCCCAGGAGCTTGGTCTCATCCGAAAGCCCGCTGCCTTCATCTCCACCATTTCCGATGACCGTGGTCAAGAGCTTCTCTACGCCGGCATGCCCATCTCCGACGTTTTCAAGGAGGATATCGGCATTGGTGGTGTCATGTCTCTGCTGTGGTTCCGCCGCCGTCTCCCCCCCTATGCTTCCAAGTTCCTTGAGATGGTTCTCATGCTCACTGCTGACCACGGTCCTGCCGTTTCCGGTGCCATGAACACTATCATTACCACGCGTGCGGGCAAGGATCTAATTTCTTCCCTCGTGGCAGGTCTTTTAACAATCGGCAGCCGATTTGGTGGTGCTCTTGACGGTGCTGCTGAGGAGTTCACCCGTGCCTTCGACAAGGGTCTCAGCCCCCGCGATTTCGTCGATAGCATGCGCAAGGCCAACAAGCTCATTCCTGGTATTGGTCACCGTATCAAGTCCCGAAACAACCCCGATCTCCGTGTCGAGCTTGTTAAGGAGTACGTCCTCAACAACTTCCCCAGCCACAAGCTTCTCGACTACGCCCTTGCTGTTGAGACTGTCACCACTTCCAAGAAGGACAACCTCATTCTCAACGTTGACGGTTGCATTGCTGTTTGCTTCGTTGATCTTGTCCGCAACTGCGGTGCTTTCTCTGCCGAGGAGGCTGAGGACTACCTCAAGATGGGTGTTCTCAACGGTCTCTTCGTCCTCGGCCGAAGCATTGGTCTTATTGCCCATTTCCTTGACCAGAAGCGTCTGCGAACTGGACTTTACCGTCATCCCTGGGATGACATCACTTACCTCCTCCCCAACCTTCGGGAGGCTGGTGCCCCTGGTGCTGAGGGCCGCGTTGAGGTTTCTCTGTAAGAAATGGAGAATGATAATGCAATCGGAAAGGGAAGAAATAAGGCGTCGAGCATTTGATGATTTTGTGCCGGCCTGGGCGTGTCGTGAAAAAACGACGGTCCATATGAGAATTCCAATACAATGTAACTAGTGCTGGAGGCCACAAGATGGCACTCCATATTACTCGCTTGATCCTATAGACATGAATGTTGATGTTTGATATGAGACTCTGATCGGCTTATATGTACTTTACCTTGTGATGCTTGTTATGTTATGTATAATTTGACTTGGTGAGGTGTGGCATTAAAGCCAGCAATTTTGTATATTTATATATTAGGAGTAAAGTACTACGTTGATTTTTCGATATGCATTTTCTCATTGTCTTTTCAGTTGTCGCTAAGGAAACACTTGGGATCCGTTTTAGTTGGTTAGATATTGGTTGGAGGGAGGCTCGGGAACCATCCTGGTTATCTCAGCGAACAACAATCAATTATTAGCACAACTATCAAGCTGCTGTTAATAAAAATTAGAAATAACCGACACTACTCAGTTCTCAATCGGATTATAACATTCTCGCACTGTCCTAGGAGTTCTATCATGAGTTAAACTTCAAGACAAGGTTGTCACATGACATGATCAGTCCTGGAAGGGTTTAGCGTCTCTGTGGATTTTGACGCCGACCCTGAGCTCATGCTTCGTTGATAGACGACGACGGACGAGACGTGCAAGGCGGACTGCTGTATCTCCCCGGGAAATCATTCTGCGAGCGCAATTGCAAGGCTTTGATGGTAAGCTGTCTTCAAACACCCTTTATCAATGGCTCGTTCTCACACACAACCTTAGACCTAGCGCTCCGATTCCTCCTCCGACCAATCAACCACTACCGCAAACCGAACTCCAGACGACAATGTCTTTCTTCCGCATCACTCTCCACCGCTCAGCAATTGGCCTTCCCGAGCGCACACGAGGTGTCCTCGCTGCGCTGGGTCTGCGCCGTCGAATGCAAACCGTCTTCCACCCCGTGCACCCGCAGTTCGCCGGTATGATTCTCAAGGTCAAGGAGCTTGTTCGCGTGCAAGAGGTGGACCGCGTGCTGAGCAAGAGAGAAGTCAAGGCTGCGCGGACACCAGATGCTGGATTCTACGTCGAGAAGGCTGTGCCAAGAATGTGAGGGGGAATAGAAATCGATACCAAGAAAAAGAGAAACGGGAATGTGTACTATACTGTAATGACCTTTGTACAAAACATGGGGCCAGTTGGAAGAAATGATAGAATCACGATCAAGACAACATTAAAGAAAGACTACTAAAACAAAGTGCTTGGTTTACTTGTTTAATGGGACCTGAATGAATAATACAAATTCTGGTAAACTTAGACCCCGAAACACCAAAAGAATACAATACTAGTTGAAATACATACGGCAAAGGCCTTAATTATCCTGCAACCGCATGTGAGACATTGCGTTATCCCAACTATGATACTTTCTACCTCAAAAAAGGGCACAAGAATAAAATATTTCGTTTGCCTTGGAGTGTCATGCTGCAAATCATAGCTGCACGGGGTTGATAAGACTGGTTTGTAAGGACCAAGAAGATCAAGGAGAACATAGATCAAGGATCGGTTGGCTGAATTTAGAAGCTGCGAGCCTTGTCGATGTAGTCCTGGGCTGGAGTTTCATACTCGTTCGCGAAATAGGTTTCGCAGTTACGTCCCAGCCAGACATTGAACTTGCCAATCTCTTCACGGAGGCGTGATACGGACTGCTGGTCCATATTGGTTTGCGCCAGCAACTCAGGGAGAGATACTATCAAGGTCAAGTCAGTCAAGAACCGTTAGAGGAAATCAGGGGTGCTCATACCTATCAGTCGAGCAAGGTGCTCAGCGCCGTAGACGTCACAGACGTTGGTGTACTCGGGGTCAGACTCGGTGTTTTCCCACAATTTCTTCATTTCCATATACTGGTGACGTTCAAAGCTGGTCATGGTTAGGATTGACTCGGATTCGCCAAGAATCAGACTTACCGGTAGAGTAGGATCCTGCTAAGAGCCTTCTCGAAGTACTCGCGAAGACCTGCTACGACCTCTTCCAAGATATCCATGCTGGATGATCCCTCCTCTCGGTGAGGGCGCTCATGGGCAAGGTAGTCTTCAAAAATCTTGGCGACTGGCTTGGAGTGAGGCAGAGGGACCAGCTGGTTGTTCTTAGTAATGTTCTCCCAATCATCGACCAGCATAGCTTGGATGTGATCGGGAACCGGTAGGTTGATCATGGGCTTGTTATGGAAAGAATCCTCCTGTAAAGTAGTTAGCATCTGATGGCCATGGCCAGTGGGAAACAACAGCTATTGCAAACGGGAAGGAAATGAAAGGTGCTCAGGGGAAGCATCTACCATCTCAAGTTGGTCAGGCTGGTCAAATGAGTGCCGCTTGGGCTTAGTGGCATGCTTGGAAGGCTTTGAGGGTTTGCGACGAGGCTGCTTAGGCTCGGCTTTAACGGGCAGGGGTGCAGTGTATCGGTCATCCTGAATGAGCTTTCCAGAATCGGTCACATAGCGGTGGTTCTCGGAAGGGTGTGCCGTGAGGAGGTCCTTGGGCTCTTTAATGCTTCCGAGTCTGAGCTTCCGAGACGACTTGCCGGGATCGACAGACTCGCTATGCTGGGCTTCCTCGGTACCGCCCCTGACGTTTGAGATGGGAAAGCTTTGCGAGGCAGAGGATGTGCCAGGGGGAAGCATTACGTCGCGGTGCTGTTTGGAGACAAGATGTAGATATCGGTAGGAAAGGGGAGAGTGTCGACGAGGAAGAAATGTAAAGTTGCGAGGTTGACGGAAAGGGCACAGTAAATATCAACTGCGGGGGGTTGTAGTGTAGGATACAGAAATATGGCTGGCGAGGTGGCAGCTTTCGATGTTGGAAGAAGGGTAACAGTGACAGGTAATAATGTAAATACAGGGGAAGAGTGCCAGAGCTGCAGAGCAGGTAGGTAGGTTGTAGGTTGTAGGTCAGTGCTGGATGCTGAATCACAAACAACCGTCCCTGGAGGTTTGGAAATTGCCCGCTCTATCTGAGCATATAAAAAGCAAAAGACCGTGGTAAAGCATTTTGATCGCTTCGACTATAAGGAGAAATTGGGGGATAGTGTAGTAAAGCGCAGATGGTCTGGTCCTGAAGAGCCTCAACGCAACCAACCAACTCGGCTTTCACTTCTCCTACGTGTTACAGCCCAGAACTTTCTGGGAACAACACTCTTATAAAAGGAAAAGTGCGGTCGAGCAAAGGAAACATGGCAATGAGATATGGCAGAACAAAGATGAAAAGAGTGTCTTACCTGTTCAAGCTCCCAATCTTTTCCTCGCCTACCTCCCCTGCCTCCCTGAACAGTGGCCGAGCCTGATCGTTCCTCGCTAACTCTGGCCGACTCAGCACCACTCCGGAGACCTTTCTTGGGCGGCTTTGTGCTCCTTTGGATGTTATGCTTCAGTTGCGCATGAAGCTGTGCTGCCAGCTCCTTGTGTTCGTCGTCAAAAGGCCGGATGCGGTCAACCAAGACCCAATCGTCCCAAGTGTTCTTCCACCCCTTGTAGTGGACTTTATACTTGTACCCATCACTGGGTTTCTCACCTTGCTGGACGTCCATGATCTTGGCCTCATAGAGCATATCCATATGGAAACATAGCACTTTTTCATCCTTGCTGAAAGGCGGAGGCGCTGGTTGTTGACGCGCAGGAGCCATGATGATGATGGTTGTGGTTGTGATGTGATTGTTGAGTGTTGAAAGAGAAGAGAAGAGTCGAAGTTAACAGAAAGGGATGTCAACTAAGCACGGATGCCTTTTTTTTATTAAATCTGTATGCGGGTATGCTTTGCCCTGCTGAGTTTAAAAGAACAACTCTGATGAGTGCTGACAACGGTCCAACTCTGAGGTTAATGAACAAGATGAGATGAGAATGAGTCCAATAGGTTGATACATGGAGCACAGTCTAGTTTTGCATCAACAATTACGGCAAGGTTCATACGGATACGGGTAGGAAGGTAGTAGGTAGGTACACAATTAGGCACTTTTAGTGTAGGCAGGTCGCGTTAATGAGGGAACAGGGGGGTAGTGTGCTACTTTCTTTTCACTGCACGCGAAGGGACGCGACAGATGGACGGGATAGGATAGGACACAGGCCAACAAGACCGCCCCTTCTTTTCTTTTGGTGCTACTAGTTGGAGTACGGATATAGGACCCGACATTTTGGGTGTGATAAGATAAGAAGCAGGCCAAAGTATTAACCTAGAAATCATACATGCCTCATCCAATAGAAACATCAGGGTTGTGGAGAAGTACAAGTGCCCGGGCTGCAGCAATGGAGCTCAGAATTAGTGGGAGTTGACCCCTCCAGGGCTCTCTAACTTTCCATTTCCAATGGAAACAACTGCATCACTGGGGAAAAGCCCTGCTCTGCTAGGTGTTGATCCCCGCTGGGCCGATCTCGCAAAGCCTTTAGGAACTGACGTGAGTCAATTGGACGCCGCTTCTCATCAAAAAGTTTCTTGAGCTTGCATGCAGAGCAGTGAACAACTTATTCACCTTCAAAACACCAATTTGTTTCCAAATACCCTCCTTTTGTCCAGCCTGACTCTGCAACCTTAACATATAGCCATTGCTTCAGGCAGCTCTTCACAATGGCCAACATTCCTGATCCCACTGCTGATTTGGACTGGACCTACGATGGCAGTATCATTGAACACTTTGCCCGAAATGCGGAAGCACACCCCGAGAGAACTTGTGTGGTAGAAACCAAGACTTCAGAAGCCCCAGAGAGGCGATTCACATACAAGCAGATCTATGAAGCTTCTAATATCTTGGCCCATCATTTGACCGAGGCCGGAGTTACCAATGGCGATGTCGTCATGATCTGGGCTCATCGCTCTGTCGATTTGGTCGTGGCTATCATGGGCACTCTTGTGAGTCCATCTCCCAATGCCAATTCCACAGTTTGAAAACTCACTAACACAAAACAAAAAGTCCTCTGGTGCTACATTTTCAGTTCTTGACCCTCTTTATCCCCCTAGCAGACAACAAATCTATCTTGAAGTTGCTCAACCTTGTGCTTTGGTCAACATTGCAAAGGCGTCCGATGAAGCTGGACCGCTTGCTCCCCTCGTCAGAAGATATATCGACGAGGAGCTAAACCTCAAGACCGAAGTTCCCTCACTAAGAATCGGAGACGATGGTATCTTGGCAGGAGGTGAGATCAATGGAGCCGATCTTTTTGCTCAAGTTCGACCCAAGGCTGCATCTCGCCCCGATGTTACTGTTGGCCCTGACAGCAACCCCACGTAAGTTTAATCGATTTTCCCCTCAACTATCTCATTTGCTAACAAACAATTCACAGTCTCAGGTTTGTATCTCTTTTTTGAATTTACAGTCATATTAATTAACCTCCTTTACAGTTTCACCAGTGGCTCGGAAGGAAAGCCCAAGGGTGTCTTGGGACGCCATTACAGTCTCTGCAGATACTTCCCTTGGATGTCCGAGAGATTCAACTTGACATCCGAAAGCAAGTTCACACTTCTTTCTGGAATCGCCCACGACCCTGTCCAGCGAGACATCTTCACACCTCTCTTCCTTGGTGCCCAACTCCTGGTACCCTCCAAGGAGGATATTCAACATGAAAAGCTCGCCGAATGGATGCGTGAGCACAAGCCCACCGTCACTCACCTGACACCAGCTATGGGTCAAATTCTGGTAGGAGGTGCAACGGCCGAGTTCCCATCGCTCGACAGGGCATTCTTTGTTGGTGATGTCCTCACCACCAGAGATTGTCGACAGCTTCGAAAACTCGCCGAGAATGCCAACATTGTCAACATGTATGGAACAACCGAGACACAAAGAGCTGTCAGCTACTTCGAGATCCCCAGCCGCTCCAAGGACCCCAACGCTCTGGACGTTCTCGGAAACACCGTGCCAGCCGGTAAGGGAATGCAGAATGTGCAACTCCTTGTCATCGACCGCCAAGACCGCAACAAGATTTGTGGAGTTGGTGAGGTTGGTGAGATCTACGTCCGTGCCGCTGGTCTCGCCGAGGGATACAGAGATAACGCAGCACTGAACGCGGAAAAGTTCATTACTTCTTGGTTTGTTGAACCTAACAAGTGGGTTGAGGCCTACGCGAACTTGAATAAGGACGACCCCCGACTCAAGGGATATGTTCCCCGTGACCGTCTTTACCGCACAGGTGATTTGGGGCGTTACCTTGAGTCTGGCGATGTTGAAGCTACCGGTCGAGCCGATGACCAGGTCAAGATTCGAGGTTTCAGAATCGAGCTTAACGAAATTGACAGCAACCTCAGCCAGAACCCATTGATCAGAGACTGCAAGGTATGTCCACAGTAATACTCATCCACCAAAAGGCAATGTACTCATTCCTAATAGACTCTTGTGCGAAGAGACAAGAACGAGGAGCCAACTCTCGTCAGCTACATCGTTCCTGAGTTGAACGAGTGGCCCAAGTTCCTCAAGACCCAGGGGCTTGAAGACGTCGAGGATGAGGGAACCGATATCGGACCTACCAAGGTTTACTTCAAGCGTTTCCGACGTATGCAAACAGAGGTCCGCGACCATTTGAAGGGTCGATTGCCTGCCTATGCGGTCCCTACTACTTATGTAAGTCCCAAGCACAAATCCGTTCAGTATAGTCTAGTCATTAACACATCACCAGATCACATTGGAGAAGCTTCCTCTGAACCCCAACGGAAAGGTTGACAAGCCCAACCTGCCCTTCCCTGATATTGCAGAGCAGACCGAAGATGCCACTGAGGAGGATCTGAAGCGTTGGGAAGGCCTTACCCCCACAGAGCAAACAATTGCCACAAACTGGTCTGAACTCATTCCCGGTCTCAACGCAAAGACCATTGCTCCCCAGAACGACTTCTTTGATCTTGGTGGCCACAGTCTGCTTGCTCAGCAGATGCTTCTGAGTGTGCGAAAGACAATCGGCGCAAATGTCTCTATCAACACCCTTTACGAGCACCCCAGTCTTTCCGGCTTCAGTGCTCAGATCGACAGGCAACTCAAGGGCGGAGTTGGCGAGTCAGAGGAGGATAAGAATCCCGAGTACGCTCGATCCCTCGACGAACTACTCAAGGGACTCCCTTCCAAGTATCAGTCGGCCGACCCATCTACTATCCGTGCCAAGGCTAAGCCTGTTGTGTTCCTTACCGGTGCCACTGGCTTCTTGGGTGCCTATCTGATCAAGGATATCCTCTCACGTACCAGTCGTCAAATTCAGCTGATTGCCCATGTTCGAAGTGTCAAGGACCCCAAGGGTGCATTCACTCGTCTTCGTCGATCACTTGAGGGTTACGGTATGTGGCGAGATGAGTGGGAGTCCCGCCTGAGCTGCGTTGTTGGCGACCTTGGTCAGCCAAACCTTGGAATCGAGTCATCCGTGTGGAACAACCTGGCTCAGACTGTTGACGTGATCATTCACAACGGTGCTGCCGTCCATTGGGTCAAGCGATATGCCGATATGAAGACCGCCAACGTCAACTCTACTATCGACGCTATGAAGCTTTGTAACGAAGGAAGGCCTAAGACCTTTACCTTTGTGAGTTCGACCAGTGTACTTGACACTGATCACTATGTCAACCTCTCGGACAAGCAGATCAGTACTGGTCAGGGCTCCATCCTTGAGGAGGACGATATGATGGGCAGCCGCACTGGTCTTGGAACGGGTTATGGCCAGACCAAGTGGGTTTCAGAGCAGCTTGTTCGTGAAGCCGGACGAAGGGGTCTTCGCGGTACCGTTGCACGACCAGGATACATTCTAGGTGATATTGAGACTGGTGTCTGCAACACTGACGATTTCTTGGTCCGAATGCTCAAGGGCTGTATTCAGCTTGGCGTTCGGCCTCACATCGTCAACACAGTCAACGCTGTACCCGTGAACCACGTCGCCAACGTTGTCGTGGCTTGTGCGCTTAACCCCCTGCCTAACGGTGTTCACGTTGCTCACATCACTGGTCACCCTCGTCTGAGAATGAACGAATACTTGTCCAGTCTTGAGTACTATGGTTACAAGGCCCCCGAGGTCGATTACACTCAGTGGAAGGACGAGTTGGAGAACTACGTCACAGCCGGTGGACAAGCCAAGGATCAGGAGCAGCATGCTCTGATGCCACTGTACCACTTCTGTGTCAACGATCTCCCTGCCAACACCAGAGCCCCTGAGCTTGACGACTCGAACACCGTCAAGATGCTCAAGGAAGACGCCGAGCACTGGACCGGCATCGACGAGAGCTCAGGATACGGTATCTCACGAACCGATATCGGACGATTCCTGCATTTCTTGGCCGAGACTCAGTTCGTCTCTTGGCCTACAGGAAGAGGCAGGCCACTTCCCGAGGTTAACCTGACAGCAGCACAGCTCGAGGCTGTTGGTGCTGTAGGTGGCCGTGGTGGTAGCGGTGCTCCTGCTGCTACTGCTGCCGCTGCCAAGGTCTAAGCGATAGCTCAGGATACTAAAAGTTATTTGATTCAGCGGCTGCTTTGTTTCTCGACTCAGTTGGAAATTGTCTGAGTTGCATATGTAGAGATCAACACAATATACAGAATTGTGTGATGTAACAATACCAGAGTTCGTCTGTACTGTGATTGATACTGTCTATCTTAACAAGTCATGATCCTCAATGTACCTGATGTAAACAAAGCTCGTTACCCAGCGCCAGCCAGAAGGGTTCTTTGAGAGAGGGTCTTTGGAAGCTGAAATGGTGGGGCACTTAACGCGCTTCACTTTCCCGTCGCGTCGTGGATCAATATCCTCTACTCTGTATCACAGGCAACATTCATTAATCTAACAACAGAAAAATATTCTTGGCTCAGTAAACTTTACCACATTGGTTTCTCGCACGTCAAAATGGCACCCACAGAGGCTGAGCTCCTGGCTAATTACCTTATTCAATCTTCGACTCTGACCGCCATCACAACACTCGAGCAGTTCAAGGCTCTCTTCCCTCTCCCGCTACAATCGTCACCACAAGTCCGGTCTCTATTTCGAGACCTACAAGCACAACGCGCAGATGTTCTGGACCAAGTTGCTGAAAATATCGCCGATGAAGTAAAACGAAGTCTTGCAATGCGGCGGGAAGTTCTGCGAGCCAAACGTGAGGCAGAACGGGAGGATATAGATGCCGAAATTGAAATGGAGCGTGCGGTAGGTGCCTCTACTATAGACGGTATTGACCAAGACACATACTGACCATGGATTTATTCACAGCTATTCGGAGATGCATCAGGAGCAGCGAGTGCCAAGCATACCCTCAGTTCTGTTATTCCTGAGCTAGAAGGAGCAGCAGGCGCTCTAGAAGCTGAGATTGAAAAACTACAAGAGGAAGAGGCAGCCCTGCTCGAGTCTGTGCAACAAACTGTAGGGGCGCTAAGCGATCTACGATACGGTAAATTCTCCAATGGACAGATAAGCGACGAAGTCATCGACGGCCTAAAGCACGTGGAAGCAGCTTGCGAGAACAAATCATAAATTACAGGTCATTTCACGGACGATACAACGGGTTCGCACAAAAGTCATGATCATTCTTGTTTTTTTGATAAAACTTGACATTATTATGCGACAACTCAATACTTTTTGCAGGCATATACACGTTTGCTTGATACAGTTCAGTCATAAAAACCCATAAAGCCATTGCTAGCAGCAATTTATCGGGCGGGCTGAGCACCAGCCTGGGGAGCACCGTTGACACCTTGCATGCGACGGGACCTGTCCGATGTTAATTTCTATGGATCACCAGTGGAAAAGGAAAACTCACATCATGGCGCGGCTGCCAAAGGACACAACAAGCATGAAGAGCCAGTTGGGGACGAGGTTCATGGCCCACATCAAGTAACCGAAGGGAATGGCTAGGCCATGCTCGGCCAGCTTGCCGTTCACGGGGTGGAACCAGGCGCTGGTATGACGGTGGAACTCTTCCTTGCTACCAGAGGCCTGGAGGGCGACCAGAGTGTCGGAGGTGGTGGTGGTCAAGTTGAGTCTCTTGCTGTAGACCTCGACAGCTGCGGGCTCGGGAAGCATCTCGAAAACGTAGAGGCTGGGAGGGCCGGCAGACCAGGAATTGCAAAGAATAGGCTGGTTGTCGCAGTTCAAGTAAGCCATGTGGGGAGTCTTGTCGAGGAGCGCAAACTTGGCAGCGGTCTCGTTGAAGGCCTGCTCGACAGTTCCACATCGACCTTTTGTCATGGGTTAGCTTGGGGCCAATTCGGGAGATATGGGGTCGACTGCAAGTCGCATCACAAGTAGAGTGTTGCGATCATGTCGCGGGTCGTCAAACATACCATAGCAGGTCTTGTTTCCACCAGAGACGAGCAACCACCACTCCTCGGGAGTAGTGGCGTCAGCGGAAACAGGCTCGTAAAGAGTCTCCTTCCAGTTGTCCAGAGTCAAGACGCTGAGTCTCATGGAACCAGCCTTGGCCTCGGCGGCAGCAACGGGGTCATGGTAGGCTGGGTTAGGAATGTAAGAGGCGAACTGGCCGATGACATTCTGGAACTGAGCCTTGTACTGGTCGACGGGAGAGTCCTGCGCAGCAGCGAGGGCGGGCAGAGCCGCGAGAACAGTAGACGATGAGAAGCGCATTGTGGCGGGTGGTGAGAATTAATGGCGCAAGCTAACTAATCAATGTCGGTCGACTTTGAGTTGAGGGAGATGGACTGGAGAGGAACAGGGAAGAGAAGAAGACAACACAACACAGAAGATGGATGGACGGGATCCGGTGGAGATGAAATGGATAAAGTAAAGACCCTGGCGGAAAAGCTGGACCGGAGCTGGACCCTTGTATCGTTGGGGATATCGGGGCTTTTTCCTTACCTTGGCTGCTGCTACTGCTACTACTGCTACTACTACCTAATACTTGCCAGAGCTTACGGTCAACTAGGCCCTCATTTACTGTGCCTTGCTTGGCCCAAACCCCGAGGAGTAAAGTGAGCTTCCAGTGGCAGTAGTTGACGTGAGCCCGTTGATAGACAAGCCATAGACTGTAGGTTAGTATGTACTCAATAAAGCTCCAGCTTGGAAGGTATCACAATATGCTTTTAACTAATTTATTATTCCAATTATGGCATGGGATTCAACTGGTTACAGATTGTGTAACAACTTGGGTTCCAGGTTGTTGTTGTCAACTCAACGCAGGAACCTGAAGCGAATCATACATACATTACTGCAGCTCAGCTACCTTGCCTACCTGAAGATCCGCAATAACAATGATGACAGATGACAGCAAACAATAAACAACTCTGTAGCTCCAGACTCTCATGACAAGTGCTTGTAAACTAACCCAGATCGTATTAGACGATTTCCAATTAATCTGACCCCACACGGAAGGGTAAGCAGTGTGTCCCAACAAAGAGGACGCCCATGACAGTCGTGTAATTGGATGGTCACTAACAAGGTCGTTGTACAGTTGTACCGACATTTTACCGCGCCCTGGGACTGACTTCATTAACGCGTCTCTCGCTGTGGAGTTCGTTATTCACGAACCACAACCAGAGCTTGACTTAGAGTAAACTCAGGCTGTAGTCCTATTTGTTAGACACACAACTTTATATTTTGTATATCTTGTTCAAACTCTGTTCTTGTCTTGTCCTAATCTTCCTCGCCTGATCTACAGACCTACTGTACTCGATTCGACCACGACGCCGATTATCTTCACCTCATATACCATGAATCCGCAAATGGGCCAGCAAGGCCAAGGCCAACCGCAAGGCCAGCAAGCTGGTGCAGGACAAGCTCAGCAACGTCCACCCATGTATCATCCTAATCAGATTCGAACCTTGCCTACACTGAGCGAGGAAGAGAAATCTAAATATGAGAATGGATTGCAAGGACTGTGGAACAAGGCGAACGGATCACCCCAGAACAGCCCGGAGCATATTGCGGCGCGACAGAAAATCATAGAGTTCTCCAAAATGCTCATCAGCAAAATCAACCAAAGGCGCACTCAGATGGCAGGCCAGAATGCACAGAACCAGCAGGCGCGCCCTCAGCAAATGCAACAAAACGCCGCCGGACAGGCGACACCTCAGGCACAGAACCAGCAACAGGCAGCCGGCGCCACAGCTGGCAACCAGGTGGCCGGAGCTACCACCCAACAAACCAGAATTCCCGAGCATATTCTCCAACATATTGCAAAGATAAACTTCCGCGCACCCGCCCAAGTGGCAGAGAAATCCGGCGCCGACGCAAATAAATGGGTAGAGGAGATTAAACAGCGCTATACACGTGCGCTCATGACAATGGATAACAGCAAGCAAAAGGTTGCGCAGATTGATAAGCTCATCAATGACAGAGCTGCTGCTGGAACGCCCTTCAAGGAGGACGAGCTGAGGCAGCTGCAGATTCGAAAGGAGCAGCAACTCAAGGCCCATTCCGACGCACACAAGTGGGTTGACAGTGTTCGCAAGCAGCAAGGTAACCTGCAAGGCACCGGCCAGGCACAGGCGCAGGCACAAGCACAGGCGGCACAGAATGCAGCGAGAGCTTCTCAGCAAGGAACCCAGCAGCAACCTGTAGCTGCTGCAGGTCAACAAACTGCTGCGACACAACAACAACAACCACAAGCCCAACCGCAGCAGCAAAATCAACAGCAACAGCAAACCCAGCCGCAGCAGTCACAACCTCAAACACAAGCTCCACAAAATCAACCTCAAGCAGCTCAAGCCCAAAACAACCAGAACAACGCCCCTCCAGTTAATGCCGCCGTCGAGGTTGCCAAACAGCAGCTAGCCGCTGCGAGGGCCTCTCCGGCCAACGGAACACCAGTACCGGCACCAGGACAAGTGCGCCCAGCGCAAGGAACTCCTCAGCCTGGACAGCAGCAACAATTGCCACAAGCGCCGGTTCAGGTCAAACAAGAACCTGGCACTGGTCCTGTCAATCCCGCGATGCCTCAAGCAGCTGCGCATAACCAAGCTGGAACACCAACTCAGCAGAACGCTCCACGCATCCCTACACCGCAGCAAGCTGCCGCTGCTGCAGCTCCAACAACAGTTCCAGGACCTCAGCGAGCTCTCAGTCACTCTGCTGCTATAGAAATGGCTAACAAGACCATTAACACTCCTGGAAGCGCGCAGCTGCCTGGTCGCCCTGCCGCAGCCGGAACACCAACTCCAAGCAGCGCAGTGACTCAAGGCGTGACGGGGCCAAATATTCCCCAGCAGCCAACTCCACAGGGTCCTCCTCACGCACACCCCCCGCAGCCTCAACAAACGCCAATGCAAACCAAGATGCCCATCCCCAAGGTGCTACCTGAAAAGGCCACCGCCGTGCCTCAAGGTGTTGCGATTGGAGGCGGAGTAAACGCAGGTCGGCCCACGATGACTCAAGGAAGTGGAACGCTGGGCGGTGTTATGAACCAGCCCGCAATGGCTAGAATTCCAGCCTACAACCATGAGGCAGAAGGAGATCACGTTTTAAGCAAGAAGAAATTGGACGAGTTGGTCCGACAAGTGTGCGGAGGGCCAGCTGAGGGGCAGGATGGAAACCTGCTCACTCCTGAAGTAGAAGAGGTAAGCACACATGCACATTCTTCTTGGACCCGGACGAGATGGCTAACTTGATGACAGAATGTTTTGAATATGGCAGACTCGTTTGTCGACGCTGTTTTACATGCAGCCTGTCGAAACTCAAAGGAGCGCGGGTCCAAGGTGCTCGAGATTCGCGACATCCAACTTGTGCTGGAGCGAACTTACAACATTCGTGTCCCTGGCTACTCCTCTGACGAGCTCCGCACTGTCCGAAAGATTCAACCATCTACTGGGTGGATTGCGAAGATGAGTGCAGTCCAAGCTGCCAAGGTTATGCCGGGCAAGGGTGAATAAACAACGGGAGGGAGGGGCAGTACGAGACGCCCAGGCGAAACCAAAAAGCAACAAGACCTATTTTGTATTTCCAAAGACAGGCGTTGGGTGTATACCCGGAACAAATTGGCGTAATAGGGGTCTTCGGTCAGGTACGAAGGCTGATTTTCTCATTAGAGGGTACACCAGAATGCATCCCAGATTATTTGGCATCGGAGACAAATACTCTCTTGACTAGGAAAACGATAGTACAATATCTTTCTTTGACTTTGCATATTCTCATCTTGATACTCTATCGGTCTCGTAGCGTATAGTTCATTGTATGGTGTTGAGCTTTAGTGACATCTGGCTCAGTCTACGTCTTGATTAAATAATACCGCTGTACTTATGCCTTTCTTTGGCAGTTATACTGCATTATATGTTGTATGAATCAGATATCTATTTCATTCTGAGTTGATATATCATGGTCCGGTACATGCTAATCCCCGTGTTATTGGTGTTGCTATCGTACTATATGTAGTTGCATAACTTGCATAACTATCGCCATCTCGTTTATGCACAACGCCAACTGCAGGCAACATCGAGACGTCACTGTTTGAGCCCCACAAGCTACCAGCTTATTAAGGTAGCGCCCTATACTTTGGAGGTACCTGCTTGTGCGGCGATATCACCGCCTAGAGCAAGTATTTTTAGCCCCATTTCAGTCTCTTTCCGTCGTCGCCTCAGTTGCCCACTGGCCAGTTACCAAGCCCCGGTCTCCATTTGGTGAGCTAGCACCAGCAGCGAGCAGCAGCATCACCTTGAACCTCTCCCAATCTCATTACAAACTCACCACGACAATCACTGTCTTGACCTTGCCGACGGTCTTTCCCCTCGACACCCGTCTCGTGCCTGAACTCTTGGTATATCGTTTACCGTTCTCGCCAACTCCCTTTAAACTCAATTACGCAGACGCTGCGACAAGTCGAGGCGCGCGCACGACTCGATCTTCTACCACTATCGTCTTCCACAGCTCCTACTCCGATAGTTTCAGCCGTATTTCTTCGCATTCACACATCGAAACCCATCATGCCGCCCAGCAAGGCACCAAACAACAACGGCAAGAAGCCTGCCGGCAATAACGTTCAGAAAAGCAAGGACGTCGAGATGACAGACAGCACAAAGCCCAAGGGCAAGAAGCCTGATAAGGACGGTGACGAGGAGATGACTGTTGTTGTTCCTCCTTCCAAGTCGAGAAAGTCTGACAAGGCAACCGCCGATACCGAAGGCGACGTGTCAATGGAAGAGGAAGAGGAGGAGGTCAAGGTCGACCCTGTGGTACAGACTATCGCAGGTGAGTAGAGCTTGTGGGAGCTCAACAAGGTCGACTAGAGCAAGTACTGACATTATATTTCGACAGATATCAAGAGCAACTTTGCCCTGATAGACCGTGCCGTGGCCCACTTCGACGCCAGATTCTCCCTCCGCGCCCTGCGTTCTATCTCTATTATCCGCAAGCGTTTGACACCCGATATTATTGCCCAGGTCATCTCCGACGCTTTCCCTGCCACCGCCAACTCGAGTGCTATTGTCAAGCCACTGCTAGCTGCCATTGAGCGCGAGGATGTCACCCTTGGTCGACAGAGTGGTTCAGAGATGGACATCGACGATGCCAAGACATCTGGAAAGAACGTTTCCAAGAAGGAGGCTAAGGACCTCATTCCTGAGATCGATATCTTCCTCGGCATCCTCGTCCAGGTGTACCTTTTCGACTCAAAGCAGTTCCAGCGTGGAGCCGACTTCTCTAAGTACCTTTCGGACAGAGTGCAGTCTCTCAACCGCCGCACCCTGGACTCTTTGTCCGCTAAGGTCTACTTCTACTACTCAATCTTCTGCGAGCAGATCGCCCCTCTCCCTCCGTCTCCCCAGTCTCCTGTGGTCGCGATTCGACCAACTCTCCTCGCCGCTCTTCGAACCGCTGTGCTACGCAAGGATGTCGACACACAAGCCTCAGTCATTGTTCTGTTGCTGCGAAACTATCTCTCAACTTCGCACATTAACCAGGCTGATCTCCTGGTCTCTCACACCCAGTTCCCCGAGAACGCCGTCAACAACCAGGTAGCACGATTCCTTTACTACCTTGGTCGTATCCGTGCTGTCCAGCTGCGATACACTGAGGCCCATGAGCATCTCACTGCTGCCACCCGAAAGGCTCCATCTAGTAGCTGTGCCCTCGGCTTCGCCCAGACAGCAACCAAACTTCTTTACGTCGTGGAGCTGTTGATGGGTGACATTCCTGACCGAGCCATGTTCCGCCAGCCAACAATGGAGGCTGCTCTCCAGCCTTACTTCTTGCTGGTCAAGTCAGTCAGGGTTGGCAACCTCGAGGACTTTGAGACAGCGATTGCCGACCATGCCGATACCTTCCGACGAGATGGCACATACAGCCTTATCTTGCGTCTACGACAAAACGTTATCAAGACTGGTATCCGTATGATGTCTTTGTCTTACTCTCGTATCTCTCTTCGGGATATTTGTATCCGTCTCCAGCTTGGTAGTGAGGAGTCGGCAGAGTACATTGTCGCCAAAGCCATTCGCGATGGTGTGATCGAGGCTACTCTGGACCGCGAGAGGGGCTTCATGAAGAGCAAGGAGGTTGGTGATGTGTATGCTACTCGTGAGCCTGGTGAGGCTTTCCACGACCGAATTCGAGCTTGTCTAGCGCTCCACGATGAGAGTGTCAAGGTATGTATATGTATTTTCACCCAGACAGCAGCAAGCTAATCCCTTTCCTCTTTAGGCCATGCGATTCCCCATGAACCAACATCGTCTTGAGCTTAAGAACGCCCAGGAGGCCCGGGAGCGCGAGCGTGAGATGGCCAAGGAAATACAGGAGGGTGACCTGGACGAGGATGACCTCGGCGGAGAGTATGATGGCATCTAAGCTGGTGACGTCTGTATATCGTCTATCGTTGATAACGCATAGAGGTTCTCTTTGACGACAGCATCAGCCTGCCTTACTTGGCTGTAATATCTACTTATGACCCGCTTGGCGCTTAGAGTGATGGTGGGTGTCTGCTGGAACTCGATGATAGAAGGGAGGAGGTTTTGGGAGGTTTAGAGGTTAAATCATGACCCCCATGTATGTATTAAATGCTTGGTACAGAGAAGTTGAATTTGAGAGTATAAATTCGTTTTCTCTATGTTTAGTCCTGTCTTCTGTTTGACCTGCCTTTGCTTGCCATATTTAAACATGCAAACGATGAAGATACTGTTCTTCCCTTGACACAGCGTAGCACCATAAAAGACAATAGCATTGAAGCTGAGGGGCAGTTCATCAAGGGCACTTACGACTGGTCCCTGCACAAGGGCTTTGTGCTCTTCCTATCCGTGTTGGTTCTTTGTTCGAGACGCTGCATGTTGGACGCCGCGTTTTTGCTGTGCGCGATATATGAGCCGGCATAAGTTACCATATAACAACAAGTGGGGAGCTGGCGCAACGGTAGCGCGTCAGATTCCAGTGCTCTGCTAACTCAGCAGTTGTCCTCGGGGATTCCTGAAGGCTATCGGTTCAAATCCGGTGTTCCTCACACAACATCAAATCCGCATCTTTGCAGTTGTGGTATCTTTCTTTTTCCACCTCCAACTTCCTTTTTTCCCTCTCTTTTTTTTCGAGCAAGGATTCTCCTGCATCGTGTCCACTTGAGGCCAGTTTTCAACTGCTTCATACATCAAAACTTGGGGAGCTGGCGCAACGGTAGCGCGTCAGATTCCAGTGAGCTGTCCAACAGCTTCTTTGGGGATTCCTGAAGGTTATCGGTTCAAATCCGGTGTTCCTCATGTTGTTTATTTTTGTCCGCGGATGGCATTGAAGTTGCTGTGACATGTGTTGGTGATGTTTCTTGATTATTCTTTTTGTAGTTTACCTGATAAAGAGTAGCAATAGCATGTATGGAGCTTTGTCTATTCCATGATTGCAAAGTGTAGGTCGAGTGTAGCAGGAATATATATCGGAGACGAAAGGCGTTGCCAGCTCTCCTTACCCTGAAGCTTCAGTGGCAGATCCAAAATTCAAACCAGATAACAGGTTCGACGCCCCCAGCACCTCATGTCGACTTTATGTTCTATAGTTGAAGTATATAATATGTATATATAGTATTTGGGTGTTGAAACCGAGAGTTATCGTTGCAGTTGTTGTTGTTGTTGTATACGTGAGGATATTTAGCAACGTCAAAGCACTAGTCAACACTCTCTGGGTGGGGATAGCCTCAATATCTGAAGACCAAAGTACTAAAAGCATTACAAGGCAAAGCATATTTGTTGCCAGGCGGATTCGGATATACAATATTAGTCGACGATCTCGCGCCCTTGTATCGACAAGTGTGGGTCGTCCGGGTGGTTGCCTGCAGTAAGATGTTGCTGAGCCACGATCTTGATCCTAGATCACCACTTATATCTCACCGATGTCATGACCGACTCCTTTGGTACAGCCACAGTTTTGAATGAAACTATGGCATCTATATTCTGGTGGGCTTGTTTGTTTCCCTGCAAGCGTATCTGCCGAGAGGTAAACAGAAGCCGGTTGAATCTCAAGGCAGCGTGATCAAAGCTCGAGGTTGACTCACCAAGTGGAAACACGATTGACATCGATGTCGATTTACGCCCTGCACTTGACATGTCTCGGCATATTCCTGGGACCCCTAACGTAGAGTCAGTACCCACATGTAAGGCTGAATGAAATTGACTTTCAATATGCAAACCTGCATTTGGCTAGCCACTATATAAGTGACCATCACCACTGTCTGTGGTATAAGTCCAACTCACCATAAGCCAAACTCACCAATACACCAAATCAAGCTTGCCTTACCATATTACAAACTCGCAACCTCCGATATGTCGACTGCTACCGAGCTCCGGCCTATTGAGCCGCCCTCGTTCTCCATCTCGTCCCAACACGCAACGGCATCACCTCCATTGAAGAAACACAACGACACGGTCAACATGGATGAGGCAATCCATCTTGCCTTCCTCTGCCGCAAGAGTCTTGTTGATCTTGATCAGCACTTACCCGGCTTCAACCCTTCTCATCCCTTTACTGTAGATGAGATCATTGCCCTGCCATTGAACAAGCATCGTATTGACGATGCTCTCCACGACCTCCCTCGTCGCAGGTCCGCTCGTCACAACTTGGCCGTAGCTATTGCTCCGATGCTTTACCCTGTGCACGAAGGTTCGCTGACGGCCATTATCCGCTTTGATGCGGACCGCGTGCGCCTCCGTGCCTGGGCCGCCCTGCAGCGACGATATGACATGTTGATGGCCACTATTCGAAATGGCCACACTACCCAAGGCCTGTCCAGCGGTGCTGCCCCTGGAGTACAAGCGCCTGTCTGGGCTTCCCGTATCTTGTCTCAGGGCGCCTGGGATCCTGCCAAGCACCCGGTTTCACTTGACGGTGTGCCAGCTATTCCTATGCCAGTCGAGATCGCCCATGAGGCCGATCTTGCACCGTTCTTGCACCATCTTGAGAGCGGCGGCACTCATGAGCTACATGGCCACGAGAAGGGATTTGAACTCGACGGCGGACGAGGTGAGCCGTACTATGGTGTTCAAGGTGCTGAGTTCCGTAAAGGTGTCGTCTATGAAGATGGCCGTATGGACCTTTGCAAAATGGTTGTTGGCCCTGACCACATTGGCAAGCTGATGGACTCGCTTCGACCAAACGAGTTTGTCCGGCATTTCCTTCTGGGTAATAACATTATTGGCCCTGTCGGAGCTTATGAGATTGCCAACTTTATCAGTGATCTCCCTGACCGAATGGACACTTGGTATCTTGCCGGTAATTGTATTGACGGACCGAGCTTCAAGATTCTCGTCAATGCCATGGTGAAATCCGAGGCCATCACCAACATCTGGTTGAAACGCAACCCACTTGGCCCAGACGCCTCCGAGGACGTGTACCGCCTCATTACTGGCGTCAAGAATTTGCGAACATTTGACCTTGACCAAACTCAACTCGGCGACCGAGGAGTTGCCGACCTTTTCAACCGCTTGGCTGGCCATGAGATGCCTGGGGGTGCCAAGCTTCCCCTTAAACACATCTATCTCAACGGCAACGGAATCTCGACTGAAGGCGCTAAGGCTGTTGGCAAGTTCCTTCTTTCGCCGCACTGCGGCTTGACTTCCATCTACATGTCATCAAATCCATTTGGCGACGATGGCGCGGAGGCCCTTGCCCAAGCACTGCCCAAGGCACCATACCTGGCTCGATTGCTCTTACAGTCGATTGGAGTCAGCACCAAAGGTGCCATTGCGCTGTGCAAGGCGGCTACCGGCCATCCCACACTCGAGGTGTTTGATCTTGGCCAGGCGTACGCTACTCAGGATCTTGGACAGGCCTACAACTACATCGAGGATGGAGCTGTATCTGCTATTCAGAGTCTGATGCAGACCAAGAGTCCTCTGGCCTACATCAACTTTGGACACATGCCCATGACACCCCCGGCAGTCATGATTATATCTGAAGCAGTCCTCAAGAACCCAACTCTCGTCTGCTTTTCGGCCTATTCGGTTCTGCCAGACCCAAGCCTCAAACCGGCAACATTTAAGCCTACAGTCGACACTCGCTTCGCCAATCCGGCTGAGCCGACCAAACCACAGATCGAGTTGAACAAGGTCGTGCAGGAGCATCTTGCTGCCAATGTCAAGGCCCGATATGGTGAGAATACATCGTACAATCAGTTCATGGAGGAGGAGCGACGATGGCTCGTCAGCGACAAGACCGATGTGCGCAAAATTGACAGTGTGTATCGTAACCGCGATGCTGGCCTTGCTCGTCGTCGACTCTTGACTCTGATCAAGAACTGGGAGGAGGGCGATGAGACTCTGGACCGAGTTATGGGTGCTCATGCGCCGACTTGCTCCCTGCGCCGACACTGATTTAAGCGGTGCCGAGTGTGTTAGAGCGAGAGTTTGCTCAAGCTCAAACAGTTTGATTGAACAGGCCAAATGATAGATAGTTGTCAGTCCTTTCTGTTAATGCTATTTGAATTACCTAGTGTTAGTGGTAGCAACCCAAATTGAGAATGACATGTTATAAAACGAGATTGCCATTAACTTTATTATGCTATTTCCGAGTTGTTCAGCTCAGTGATTGAGTGCCTGTGGATATAGGCTGGAATAGAGATAAGAACTCAACACCAACTTTGTTTGTTTTTTACTGGTTGCGAGTGCTTCAAAAAACAAGACGAGAGCTGATGAAACAACAGGACAGACCCGCACGTGATAACGTCCTGTATTCAATGCACCTGCCGCATGCCATCCCCGCGTAGTGTTTATGCCAGCAGGTCATATCCAATATTCTAAACCATCTCATACTTGGATCTATCTTAGTAGCTGATTCCTTTGTTTCCTCTTCGACGATTTATATAACATTGAAACTTTAAACTAAATAATACGAGCCCATCCTATCGCAAATCAATCTTGTTCTCATATCTCAAAGTATAAATCAACTAAACTAAAACCGCGTCCTAATACGTCCTGGCGCAGCAAGAGAGCTTTCTATACCCATTCAACTCCTGCTCGACCACGATATTGAGTCAAGAGAAGAGGGTCGCACAGCGATGCCTCAAAAGCGCAAGCGAGCAGAACAAGACCCCGCTGATTCTGATTCCCAATCCGCTTATATTTCTACCTCCGCACTCAAACTCAAACCCAAACCGACCTCTTCCGATCCTCAAACTAAACCCACCGTCGCGCGTCGAGCGACGCGTCAAACCCCGGTTTTGCCGCCAGTATCGTCAGCACGCACTGAAACCGCTGTTCCGCCGCCTTCAATACCGACCTTGTTGTCTAGTTCACCCAACACAACCTCTCCAGACCAGAAGCGCAATCGTGCTCCGATAACCCGATCTCGGCCATCCAAGGCGCAATCCAGTACTGCCGCCCAAGACCAAGCGCAGTCGCAGTCGCAAATATCACCTCCTGTACTGCGATGGGCTCCGCTTGAACAACCAGGCCCAGCAAAGAGGCCCCCTTCAGCGACAATGACAGCCGTTCCACCTCCACGACCTACTGCTGCTGGTCGTCCGCTTTCAGATTTAGTAGCGCCTGAGATCACTTATCACGTCCCTCATTCGCATACCAACTCATTGCAGCGACCTTCAGCTCTTGTCCGACCTCATGGCCCAACAGCGCAACCACCGCGTATGCTCGAACGACCACCGCCACCTACAGTCACACCAGTCCACCCTCCGAAGCCACCTCCCGCCCCGTCTGTACGCCCGCCTCTACGAACCGACCGCAACATAGACAAAGTTGTTCTGGGAAACATGTGCTTCAGCACATGGTACCCTAGCTGTTACGGAAAGGAAGTTCTGGGCGAATCATCAGGACATCCAGCCAAGTCAGGCAGCAAAGAAGCAGGCGCCAAGGGCCAGACCACTGGAGGTACATCGCCACCCGCAGTCGATCGTCTCTACGTCTGCCCCAGCTGCTTTAAATACTCCAAAGAATTAGTCGCATGGTGCCATCACGTTCATGTATGCGAGCGGAAGGCTCAAATACCGGGACGCAAGGTCTACATTCACCCACAAGGACGTAGGAAGATTCTTGTACCGTATGATAATAAAGCTTCCGGGCCCAAGCGACGGAAGGGAGAAGGCAACATTCGATATGTAGAAGAGTTGGTACAAGACGAGGGAGAATGGAGCATTTGGGAGGTGGACGGAGAGAAAGACGGGGTAAGTTCACATGCTGTGACTGACCGAGCCACAATGCTAACATATCCTCCCAGCTCTTTTGCCAGAACCTATCACTCTTTGCAAAGCTGTTTCTCGACAACAAGTCTGTATTCTTTGACGTTACGGGCTTCAACTACTTCTTGCTTGTCTACACACCTCCGACCCGACCCTCGCTTATATCGACAGAACCTGAGCTCCCACTTCCTCGCATCGTTGGGTTTTTCTCCAAAGAAAAGATGTCGTGGGATAGCAACAACCTAGCTTGCATTCTAATCTTTCCTCCATGGCAGCGCAAGGGTCTCGGGGCCCTGCTCATGGGAGCCTCGTACGAGATTTCCAGAAGAGAAGAGATCCTGGGCGGACCGGAAAAGCCGATCTCGGATCTTGGCAGAAAAGGCTACAAGCGTTACTGGGCTGGCGAAATCGCAAGATGGCTGCTGAGTATCGAACTGGACACCAAGAACCCCGAAAACGAAGTCCTCGTGGACCTCAATGACTGCTGCAAAGCGACATGGATTCTCCCCGAAGATTGTCTGCCGGTGTTGCGGGATATGGGTGTTGTTGAAGAGGCAGGCATGGGTCCTAGTAAGCCCGAGGAGAAGCTTGTTAACGATACGGAAGCAGAGGAAAGCAAACACGAGGGGACGAGGACCTCGCCTGCTGCTGATGGAGTTAATAAAGATGTGGTCACAGTGGTAAAGACGGTGCCGCGAGTGCGGATAGACAAGCAAGCAGTTCGTCGATATGTGGCAGAGAACCGGATCAGCCTGGAGCGCGTATGTGACCCTGCCGGATTTGAGGAGGGCTACGCGATCAAGGCGCCCGTCGTTTCAGAAGATGAGGTGGAGGATGAAGAGTGACGGCGGTGCCAGGAGCGGCGATGAACGGTGCAAGCATAGACAGTTTAGACGCTTCGGCGACAGTGATACCCCCTTGTTTAAGTCAAAAGACTTTATTCTCCTAATTATGATGATGTTGCTTCAACTCTCTGATGTGATACCCCTGCACAACTTTATGATGCAATTGAGCCCTGGCACGTCCTAGCGAGAGTAAATGTCATGATGGGCTTTTGGGTGGTGGTGGCATGTCTATCCTTCACCCAGGTCAAACCGAGAGATCTCCGTTGAGTCTTTGGGGCATATCAGTTGGGGCGGTGCCGGTATGGACAGCACATATGTTAAGACGTGACTCGTTGTAAGTATTGGTATAGTTTATAAGAACCAATGACTCTATATATGTAGAACAACCTGATGTGGCTGTTTCATCGATTCTTGTGATATACATCTTTCAGCACTGCTGTACGTATATCCTTGAGCTTTCCAAAAGAGGCAAAGAGCTTGGACCAGGATGTCGACTTTTACACAGGGTCATCCCGATTTTGCCCTTGTGCAAAGACATTGACTCTGGCACGCCCCCCCCTTTGGACCGAAAATTTTTCGCCGATTTCACTCTGTCCTGTCGTACAGTCAAGTTTGTGTAGCTACAAGGCAATCTCATCAATCTCGGCAGGATTTGTAGGCCCTGGTCGCCCCAGACTACGCTTTGTTATAGTCTTGCAGGTAGTTATGGAGATTTAAGATGAGATTCAAAATATGGGGAGGGTTCCTGAATCTGGTTTCAAGATCAAGTTTTAGACCAGCTGAAGATATCTGCCCGCTATTCTGCACTGTGCTTTGCTGCACCTCTACCTAAGGCAAGGCTGAAACTTTATCGCAAGGCTGTGCACAGTGTCATCTCACGCTTTGATGTATTGTCCATATCCTTTTCGTCATTGTCGAGGGGCTTCAATTGCTTGTCTGTTTTGACTTTCTTGCAACAAGGAAGGCTGAAAATCAAGACCAGATTGTAGTCCTGTCAGATTGACGTTCTCATGGAGTTGATTGGAATAGGGTAACGACAACACAAAGTTTGGAATGATCTTCCAGGGCGTTAATTGGCATGACTGCGTCACTTTAGACTTTATCATGGCTTCTGTCTTTATGAGGCGTGAAGTGCTGCAGCCATTCGCCGTAGCTGCAGCCATTCACACTGTCCTATCATCAGTGGCCAAACCCAAACTTACATTGAGACTTTCATGCCAATTACTGCTCAATCGAGCCGAGTAGGAAAATTTTTCCAGTTCCCCAAGAATAGTGTAAAGTGCCAGACCCACTATCAATTGCCAGTTCTTAACAGTAAACCTCCATCTCGCCATACACAGCAGCACGTTGGTTGATAAGAGCAACGTCTAAACTCTCAGCGAAACAATTTTGGGATTCTTCATTAGTCGATGCTGGAATCGCATCACAAAATTGTAATTTGCCTAGTGCGCCTACCATGCATGCCACTTTGAAGCTCAACAAGCCTAACGTCGTAGTATTAGTATCAATGGCATATTGCGCACTGTATTTTCAAGTAATTCGTTTCGGATCTCACCCACGATGGACCATATCTGCTTTCATTTGTCCAGTGCTTCTCAAAGCGTCTTGCAACCCACCCACATAGAATGCCTCTTGATTGATTTTCTCGAGGTATCTTGTAAAGCCACTGAATTCTTGACTCAGTACCGTGCTGCATCACTGTATACTTTCTAACCCAGAGTGGTGCGTTCCTCACCCAAAATTGGTAGGACGACACTCTGTTCATCCCAGTCAGCCAATCAAGATCCGATTTCGGCAACCTTCTGTTTCCAGGTACCAGCCGGACAACCCGTCATGGTATCAATTCTTTTGAGCTTGTCAATTAGTCTTGGCTAGACAGGTGCAGTACCTTGATTAAACAACCATGAAAATTTCCTGACATAGGTGATAAAATCCTACCGTTGATTCCTCGCTTGAGAAGATGGCAATTTGGAACGTAAAGACGTTCAACCGGCCGTTATGAACATTAAAGCTGTTGTTTCGACTGTCTCGGAATTCCGGTAGGCCCCGTTCGTTGTCCGCTGCCCGTAAAACACTCACTCACTGAACTGAGCCTTGATCGCTTTAGTCCAAATTGGTGAGGGTCTTCGTTGTTCCGGCTTTGTCCCTCCTCCGTACCGAGACTTCTCAAGTGCGTGTTCCATCGTCGGCCCAACCCCCAGCTGGCGCTTGTAGTTGTGCCTCGCCCATGATTCATGGTCCACCGCCAAGCGCGTCCCTCCGATTGTAAAAGCCTCAGGCCTGAAAGTCTTCTCAGGCTTTGTAGAGCAATCACAGTGCAGAATTGTTGTAGTTCACTCCACCCGATTTCCTCCGAAGGCTAGACAGGCCGTGTAGAGGTTGATTCTTTGGGCTGATTCGCACCCGTGATATCATCCCTAATCCCATCATTTTTCAGCGCTCTCATGCTCTTCAACAGCCCTCTTTTTTTGTCTCATCTGGGTGATATTTCACTTTGGTGTAGTTGTTGATCGAACCGCAATTCTCACCCGGTTTACTTGTAAGAATATATCGTTCGGATTGTTCGTTGTTGCTCTTTCTCTCAAGCGTTGCCCCGGCTGACATCCTCACACCCCCTGGTGATATCCACCCGTGTGGGCCCACCTATCCTCACTTTCTTCCCGGCTCCAGACGCTTTCTCTCTTCCCTTTTCCTTTTCCCACTACCGCCCTGTCTTGTGCTGAGCTCCGTATCTCTTTTCTTTAAACCTCCCATCAGCCTCTCCCTCCCTCTTTCAACCATCAACCATCTCCCCTCACAAATCAATCACAATGGCCTCTTCTCGTGTCTTTGCCTCTCGCCTGGCCTCCCAGATGGCCGTCAAGGCCGCTCGCCCTGCTGTCCGCGCCAACGTCGCTGCTGCCAGCAAGCGAACCATCTCTGGTAAGTTTTTGATGATGCGGCAAAAATTTTCTTCGAGCTCAATTGAGCTCGGTGCCGAACCCGACTCGATCGAACCTCGCCCATCACGATGAATGAACAATTCGCTCACAATCGATTAAGGCGTCAGCCCCCTCCAGGCCATGAAGCGTCAGACTCTTCTCCAGGCCACCACCCGCAACGCCTTCCAGGTCCAGCGCCGTGCCTACTCCTCCGAGATCGCCCAGGCCATGGTTGAGGTCTCCAAGAACTTGGGTATGGGTGCCGCCGCCATCGGTCTTACCGGTGCCGGTATTGGTATCGGTCTTGTCTTCGCCGCTCTCCTCAACGGTGTTGCCCGCAACCCTGCCCTCCGTGGTCAGCTCTTCTCTTACGCCATTCTGGGTTTCGCTTTCGTCGAGGCCATCGGTCTTTTCGATCTGATGGTTGCCCTCATGGCCAAGTTCGTAAGTCAAACCAAGATTCCGACGGGTCCGTGCACGATTGAATATTTATTGACATCTGTTCCCAGACTTAAGTTATTACCCAACCCATTGGGTAGACTCGTGCCGAATGATCGAGTCAACGACACGGAGGAGGCTGCTGAGCGTTGTGCATTAAACTGTGTCTTGAAAAATTCGACACGGGTGCACCTGACGCCAGCTTGCACGATAGAGGGGAGGTTGTCTTGTAATAGACGGGATAGAGAACTGGGATGGACATTGATCATAGACACTTGCTATGATTAGAGTTGGGGAAATTCTGCATAATTCCTCCCAGGGATCGACTTGTAAAATAAAAAGCCTCATTCATCCCGCTTTCTCCAATGCATTAGGATATTTCCTTTTTTCATCACTCAATGAATTGCCTTGTTAAGAAGAAAGATCTCATATCGACTAAGTCCAAATTGAGTCTCAATTAACTTTGAAGCGATGACATCGTTCCGAGTAGCTCCTGTTGATGCATGAGAGCTTCCATGAACATGAGGCATTTGCTATGCCTGAGCTCCCGTGGGCCGGTGCCGGGGTTTATCGACATGCTAACCGGTCAGGCTGGCAGACACTCGTCTTGCCAGCTTAGCCGAATTGACCCGGACTTGATCCAGAACGGTCACACATAGTTGAATCGATGCCTTGAAACACAGGCATGACGTTGAAGTTTCTTGTGCGATGTGAAAAGTCTCCACACGGTGCAAAACTTGCGTCGGTTAGCGTTAGTCGCTAACTGTAGCGCACCAACATAAACCAATCGTGAGTCGTGAGCGAGTCGTTCAGGTGGATTGAGGGAAGACTCAATGACCCAAGTGAATTGATAGTGGAGCTGTTGTGAGGGTATGTAAAGAAACGCAAATCCACCTGTTAATATTGTGTCGAGGTCGTCTGAGTAGTTGCAGTTGGTTATCGAGTAGGTGCCAAATCCCAAATCGAAATGCAATGACTTCGAATCGGCGCCAGTCCGAATAATCCATCCGTGTCGATACCACCTCCAGTGGCCTTTAATGACTATCGAGCACCATAGCCACAATACGACTTGTCAACTTTTCGATATGCCGTGTGCCTTGCGCACAGCATGAGACAGCCATGCGAACGAAACGAGCGAATCCAGGAATGACAAAACACCCTGAGAGATGTTATGGTCGAGAACGAGTTGTCTTGATAATGAACCCCCGGAATGAACCCGATGAAGTATGCCGTGTTTTCGTGTGAGCATCAATTGAGTTGGTATGAACTACCAACTGTGAGCAACAATTACCTGTGCCGGGGGATTAAAGCAGGGCTTTCGGGACGATCAGAGAAGCGATATTCTGTGTTAGCAACGGCATAGTGTTCCTATTGACCGACAGAGCTAGGGCATGAAGGGGGAAATATCTGCCATCCAGGACCGATTTCCCAAGGACGATTCAAATGAACGAGGAGAAGAACGGGGCCACAGCGTGAATGACAGATCAGCCGTACGCCGTCCTGTTACTGACGAGTCTCTCAAGACATATATGCGTTCTGTGGTGCAGAAGCATGTAAGAGGACTCTGCCTCCCATGCTATGAGCTGAGATCTCTTTCAGATTTGCTCAGCATCGAGAGGCAATAGGTTTGAGAATGAAAGGAGAGGGCGGACTCATGATAATTCAACGCACTGACTTGGGCATTACCCAGCTCACACATGAACGCTGTGCCTTTTTTTGTAGAAGAGCGTGAGTCTGACATAGTATTAGCATGCTGCCATGAGTGCTTTTCTCGTTCTCGGGTCTTACTTACACTCACGGACTCGGCACATCGCAGGGCGTTTTGGCTAGGTCCACCCTGCTCCACCGTGTTGTTTGAAGCGTTGGTGTCATTTTGTTAGTGTAAGTTTCTTCGGAAGTCGCAACAAAATCGTGGCTCGAATCCATCGGCATTCAACCAAATAACAACCAACGATCAAAGAGAAGAAGAAGAAGAAGAAGAGGGTAAAGGGAACCAGATGGCTACATCTTGGGTTTCATCTCATCTCTTTCCCCTCACCTGAATCACATGACCCAAGCGGTCTTGTCTGTCAACCCGGCCCCCTTCTACTTATACAACTGTGTCACATCACCAAGGATATCGGGCAACAAGGGCATTATGCATGCAGGGCGTAGCGGTGGAGCCGGTGGACGCTGTGTATGGGAGAGAGACACTTGATCGATGTCGTTGGAATGCGTCGTGTTGGTGGGAATCGGTGAGACTTGATCGAATGTCGTCGGTCGGATGAGGGTGTAGAAGCAAAGGTAAGAGTGGTTGTTATTTGAGAGAGAGGAGGAGAGAACTAAGCAGGGAAGTCGATGTTATTGACCAAGCCAAGCCATGAGTAATGGCCCAACGACAGAGTAAGATTATCCGAGTCACAAAGACAAAGTGAGGGGAAGACAACGCCGTGGCTGCCGTCCGAGAGATGAAGGGGGCAATCAGCCGAATAGAGGCTCCTGCATTTGGCAGGGACGCCTGTTGGATGGCACCTTCCCAGTTCCCGCGATTGGTTATGCCACCCATCCACGCCGCGTGCCTTGGACTTTGGGGTGGCATTCAAGCCGTCAGCAAACCCAAATGGCCGCGTAGTGATTGTGATTTGTCAAAACGCAAGGGGAAAGCGACGGTTTGACTTTCTAGGCTGCGGTTGCCTATTTTTAATTCATTAGTTGATGTTATCAATTACGTGCTATGCTCTACAAAAACAACAACAACAACGTCAACTATAAACTTTTATATACACATCACACGACAAGTCCAAACATTATCTATTTGTTAATGTCTACGCCTGTTGAACTCAGAGACCATTCAAAGCGGGGAAGGTTCGAAAATCCGGGGTAATTAGGGTACGGGTAACTATTGCCTCCCTTCCGTAGTGGAGCTTGCATTATCACATCGTCTCTTTGCGCGCTGGCATTGGACAGTTCTCGGGTTTCACAGCTTCAAGAAATGGCCCCCATCATTCGATTCATATGTCCGGGTGCTCCGATGGCCGCTTCTCCTTGTGTGCTCGTGCATCAAAGTCTTGATAAAAGTCGGACTATTTGTCCTGTTTAATCGCCAGCACCCTGGGAATCACACATACCATTACTACGCCAACATGGTTCGGCAATTATTCGAAAACCTGCCCTTGCGCAATTATAGAGCAAAGCTAGAGACCGGAGTAGAAGAAAAAGATTAAGTGAAGTAATCAATTGATGTAGTCGAGACAAAAGTCAGACATTAAAATCTTCAACGATACTTTGTAGACATAATAAAATTAACTCACCGAAACACTTGGACGACTGAGGCCACGCTGTCACACGCATTGCTTGAACCCTTGCTGAAAACAAAACAGCCTGCTCCTCCTACGTTGCATCAGGCTTCAGCTTTCTTCCCAGATGTTGCGTGGTCACAGCGTACCAAGTTTACATGTAACTTCAAGCACGACTCGTTTCAACCTCCATGTAAATTGGGACCAGTGAATGAAGAAACGAATATGAGAGATATTGATAGTATACCTAGGTATCCTATGTTGTAGTCTAAGCCCGTAAACTCCTAGTTTTGCCATGATTACCCGGTACACCCCCAACACGATATCACACCTTACTTCTTGAAAGTCGCGCTTCGCTCACCTCTCACTGGAGGTGCTTTGCGAGCTCCCTTGATGTCCGTGTCTGCAGACTTGGAATAGGGGTCAAACACCCTCTTCTTGCCTTTGACGTCAGTGTTTGGTTCCCTCTTCGTATTGACCACTGATGTGGCCTTGCTATAATCAAAAGGTACTGCATCGAACTTTTTGACCTTGTCATCCTCCTTCTTCTGTTTCTTCTGGGCTTTGCGAGCCTTCTTTGCCTCTTGTCGTCGGAGTTGTTCTTCCTTGGCTTTCTTTTCCTCTGCCTTGCGCTGCTTGCGACGGGCATTTTTAGATTCTGCTTTACCAGACGACTCATCCTCGATAGCAATGACTCCATTGTCATCTTGCATCTCCTCATCACTCGCAGAATCTGATGATTCGGACTCTTCCTCACTAGAGTCAGATTCTTCTACCGCCTCCGACTTCCGCTTCTGGCCCCTCTTTAGAGTAAATTCCTCATCGTCCTCTTCAACTTGAGCACTGCCCCCTGCATTCTCCACATGATTGGGTTGTGCAGGGACCACAGCCGGGTCGGTGACGGTATCGTGTTGAACGTCTCCCTCAATCGTACCCTGTTCAACGAACTTCTGCCAGGGGAACGGAATAAGATCCTCTTCAGTTTTGGGCCGTCGAGTCGAAGCATCCCACTGAGTACTGATCGGCATGTCTCCAAATAACTGCGAGCGAGTCAGCCTGCTGACTGTGACCTCTCCATCAAGGTCCGGTAACCTGGTGGTCTTCCTGGCTGCGATAGGTACGCCATTCCTCATAAGGCTATCCGGTGCCATCGAAGTAAAAAAGTGAAGCAGACTTCGGCCACCCTTGGCCTTGGACTCCTTGATGTATCCCCAGATTTCGTTGAAGCGCGACCTGGCTAGCGATGCATTAAGAGGCAGTAAGCTGTGAAGGGCCTTTGCGTCTGGTGGGTTAATACGAGCAATCTCCGAGATGTCCCTGTTGCCGAGAACAAAGTTGGTGCTCTCGTCCTCCTTCCTGGCCGTGTCATCTCTCCATTTCCACAAAGCTCTAAAGACAGAAAATTGCTCGCTATCGAAAGCCATGTGGGAGTTCTTGAAAATGTATGAGCTCCAACCGCGAGAGCCTTCGCCAGTCTCTTCGTCGTAATCGGGATGTTCGTAGCGAGATAGAGACTGTTCCCTTGATTTCTCTAGAGCACGACCAATGAGGTCTTTGTCGGCATCAGTTTTGTCCGAGGCTGCAACAAGCTCGTTTCGTACACGGTCATAAATGTAAAGTAGGTAGTGGGTATCGGACCGAGCATAGTACAACATCTCCTGGGGCAGTGGGCGTAATCTCCAATCCGCCAACTGGTATTTTTTGTCCGCGTCGAAGTCGACAAACTTGGACAGTAGGTAAGCAAGACTCTTGGCTGGGTAGTTAAGTTGCCCGCAGGCGAAAAAAGTGTCAAAGAGCCCGTTTACGTAAAGTCCCAAATCTCGCTGTAGCCATATTATGTCCATATACGCACCGTGGAAAACCTAGTGTTGTCAGCAAGAACTTGTAGTATTGAGCTTGATATACGCACCTTGACGATCTTTGGGTTAGTAAAAACTTGGTTGAGAACCTCGAGTTTGTGGCGCCAGGGTTGCAGAGTATCCACGATCCAATCTTTCTCACGTGTGCTGATCTGCATCAGGGACACAAGTCCAACATAGCTTCTGAAGTCGTGATGTTCCAGGTCTACCGCAATCTCCTTCGCCTTCATGAGCTCCCCCAGCATTTCGAGAACGCCTTCATATGTATCAACGTAAGTTGCTTCCGTGGTGTCCACAGGCTGATACATAATGGGTTCAGCTTCTCTGGAAACACGTTTGGGGTATGCCATGCGGACAATCTCGTGCTCGTAGGGATGTTGATATCTATTGGTAGGTGGTTAGAAGTTGGTATTGCCCAGGGCCACAAAGAAGTGTAGCTAAAAGCATAGTGGACGTACTGCGGCGTGCCGGCTTCGTTGAGCACGATATTGAGGCTCTCTTTCAAAGACACGCTGGCGTGTGGCTTTGCTTTGAGGATTGGTTTCCAAGGTGGTGGAGCGAAGTTGTCGGGCTTTCGCTCAAACTGAAGTTGAGGCTTGGAGATGTTGGCGTTTCGGATGACTTTGGTTGTCGATTTAGGTTTCTTGGCCTGGTTCTATTGATGACAGGTTTTAGTTGGGGAATTCAGTAGGGATGCAGTTGACATACATAATCAGAAGCAGGAGGCTCCTTTCTCTTGACAAGTCCTGTGTACTCATCCAACGCTGTGTCGGCCTTTTCGAGTGAAGAATCGACGACATCGACCACACCTCTCCATTTCATCTCAATATCTTCGACATCTTCCAGCTTAGGCGCTTTGACGCCACATGCCTTTCCGGTTGATTGCAGCAGCCGTGTAGATAGTTCGAGAATCCGTGAAGTTCGATCGTCAAGTTGTTGGCCGACGTTAGGGTTGACTGTGCGCTGAAAGCTCAGGTCTTCGGCTGCGATCCGGTTCACAGTCTTGATTGTCGAGACAAGCGACTTCTGGACGTTTTCCTGGAGCGACTTGAAATCCTGGGACTTCTCCATGGTTGCGACAAACAAGTGCGCGTTGCGCGTGCAGTTGATAATTGTGCTTGGTAGTCGCGATGCAGCATCGATGCTCGAAAAATTACAGGCTTTGCTTTGTTGCGCTTATCGATAAGATAAGATAATGTAAATTTGTGAAGTTGAGACTACAGGTAGGTACTACGAGACGACAGCGAATCAAAGATCTAGTCTAATTCCTAATTAAGCATTCTACTGATTTATCAAGCCTCATAGAATCATTTGATTCAAGATAGAACTGGTTTTTTTAATACTCCCGGTCCCACGTTCCGAGATGAAGCGAAAAACGTTTCCAACATGGAAGGTACTGAGTAGTTTTCAGTCATGAAACAAACGACGTAAGTTAGAATCTTTGCGACATGCATCCAGACGGTTCTAGTGGTTTAGTGACGGCAACCGGACCGACGGCTATTTCTAACCTATCTATTTGAGACTGGTAGCAGAAAACATTATGGTCCAGTCTAGGAAATCCAGTGGTGTACGTTGGGTAGAAATAAGGGCGCGTTTAAATCCGAGTTCTTCCCTGTTTCGTAATTCTCGGGCTTTCTCTATGTATTTCTATTTTGGAGACGGCAGATATTCAGGACGTTCTGGTCCGGCCAACAAACCTGAGCAAGGCGCGAACATGGTCTTGATCTTTTTGCTCATTGGCTAATCGGCTTTCTGCGATAGAAAGTGGACTGGAAGATGGTAAAGTACCTGTCTGCCAACCTAGGTAGTAACTACTGAGTACAACTAATAGAACACCAAAGAAGCCTGTTCTGCATGCGTCACTCACTATTGGATCAAATGTTTGAGATCAAGCTTTGAATCACTCGTGTGGAGACTAGCTCTTTCTTGACCGGTTTTTGACATTTGTCCATCGTCTTCGGCCCTGCACCTTAAAAATAGACGATCAAATGCCTATGATGTCCGTATAGTGGCCGATGGATAGATCCCGTCTCCGGACACACCTCCGGACTGTCTCCCGGAACAATCTTGAGGAGCTGTAGCAGGCACCAATCGTTGAGTGCATAGGATTGGATGTTCACATGTCTGTTTGATTGCTCTTGTTGATGAACATGCATCACTTCATGGCCGAGTGACAGGCACCTGATGCTGTTATGATGGTGATAATGATCCGAAGCGTTGTAAATGCCTCCCTCTGCACTCATCAGGTTAGAGAAAACGGTCCGGATCTCGATGCCCAACAGATGGACATCAACCAGGAAGCGGAATGTATCGGATTGCGGGATAATAATGTACTGAGTTGAGGCAAAAGTAAACATGAGAAAGAGCCATCATGCTCGTTATTGAGAGATCGGATCAGATCAGGTGGATGTCAAGTGGGAAGAAACAGCCTGTGTCAATTTGTTGCTATTAGTTGTCAGTTTCTAGGCAAGAGTTAGTGCATTTTATCCATCTCCTGAAACCATCAACGGCTTTTGATAACGGGCAGGCACAAGCTGACAAGGTACGTGAATGTTGCATCTTCTTTGCTAAGGTACACGACTGGTCTAGGTTGGGCTGGTTGCGGGCACCAAATGCCAGAATGAATGCCCCTCACTTGTCGTTTTTTTTCTTATCCCCTCAGTCCCATCCTTGTGAGAGAGGTACGGAGTACTTGCCTACTTCTTTCTGTCCAGCTTCTGGCTTCTTCCGTCCCATTGCTTCTTATAAGACCTCACTGTCCTCCTCTTCTCACTTTATTTCCTCTTCCCCCACCAAGAACATTCTGTTACTTTCTTGTGAAACTACTTCACTCTTAGTCTATCGCCAAATTTATCTGACTGATAAGCATCAACCTTGTTCTTCAAATACCTACTTGACGGTATCCGCTTACCACGCTCTTCTCCAATTAATCGACTGACTTCACGCGCAATAGCGTCATCGTTCTGCTACTCAACAACCCAAAGCTCCTTGCGCTAAGTCTAACCCCACTGTCTACTGGGGATCTACGCCTCTCGGCTTTGCGCCAGCTGCCAGGTCAATTCCCTGCCCCTCCACAGACCATCGCATCGAATCGACCATCGACAAAGGGCCGCGACGAAACCGATCACATCCAGACCTGATCCTTTTCTCTCTTTCATATTCTCTCTTTAATATTCTCTCTTTTTGATCTTTTCACCTTCAAAGTTCACTTTCAAACCCCTTCATCTAGTACAGTCAGAATGCCTGAGACCGTTGGAGAGAACGGCAACGCCGCTCCAGGCCGCCTGCTACTGCTTTCCAACCGTTTGCCCATCACCATTAAGCGATCCGAAGATGGAAGCTATTCATTCTCCATGTCTTCTGGTGGTCTGGTTACTGGACTGAGCGGCCTCAGCAAAACCACCAGCTTTCAGTGGTATGGCTGGCCTGGTCTCGAGGTCCCTGACAACGAAGTCGAGGGCATGAAGCAACGACTAAAAGAAGAATACGGCGCACACCCAGTTTTCATCGACGATGAGCTTGCAGACAGACATTACAATGGTTTTTCAAGTAAGAATTACGAGTAATTTGCCACTTAACTATGCGTTTCTAACAGAAAATCTCCAGACTCGATCCTCTGGCCTCTATTCCACTACCACCCTGGTGAGATCACATTCGACGAATCTGCCTGGGCTGCATACCAGGAGGTCAACCGCCTCTTCGCCAAGACTGTTATCAAAGATGTTCAGGACGGTGACCTTATTTGGGTCCACGACTACCATCTGATGCTGCTTCCTCAGATGCTTCGTGAGGAAATTGGCGAATCAAAGAAGAATGTCAAGATTGGTTTCTTCCTTCACACACCATTCCCTAGCAGTGAGATCTACCGAATTCTGCCTGTACGAGAGGCACTCCTGACTGGCCTCCTCGACTGCGATCTTATCGGCTTCCACACATACGACTACGCCCGCCACTTCCTTAGCAGTTGCTCTCGTATCCTCGAGTGCCCCACGACACCCAATGGCGTTGACTGGAATGGCCGTTTTGTAACTGTTGGCGCCTTCCCTATTGGAATCGACCCCGACAACTTCGTCGAAGGTTTGAAGAAGCCCAAGGTGCAGGAGCGAATCGCTGCCCTCAGCCGCAAATTCGAGGGCGTCAAGCTTGTTGTTGGTGTCGATCGATTGGATTATATCAAAGGTGTCCCTCAGAAACTACATGCTCTTGAGGTGTTCCTCACCGAACATCCGGAATGGATTGGCAAGATTGTCTTGGTTCAGGTCGCCGTACCTTCGCGACAAGACGTCGAGGAGTATCAGAATCTTCGTGCTGTTGTCAATGAACTGGTTGGCCGCATCAACGGAAAGTTCGGCACCATTGAGTTTATGCCTATCCACTTCCTTCACCAGTCTGTCAATTTTGATGAGCTCACCGCACTTTACGCCGTTTCCGACGTCTGCCTTGTTTCATCCACCCGCGATGGCATGAACTTGGTCTCTTACGAGTATATCGCAACACAACAAAAGAACCATGGTGTTATGATTCTCAGTGAATTCACAGGCGCTGCTCAGTCTCTCAATGGCAGTTTGATTGTCAACCCTTGGAACACAGAGGAGCTTGCGAACGCCTTGCACGATGCCGTTACAATGAGCCCCGAACAGCGTGAGGCTAACTACAAGAAACTCGAGCGCTATGTCTTCAAGTATACAAGTGCTTGGTGGGGCGCTAGCTTCGTCGCCGAGATGACCCGCCTTAGTGCTGAGGGTTCTCAACCCAAGACTCTTCGCAATGTCTCGGGTGCAGTGATTGGGTTGGAGCAGAAGGCACAGCAAATCGTTACTGGACTCGAGAAGAAGGCGGATGAACTGTTGTCGGGTAACGAGAAGAACGAAACCGAGACGAGCGAAGAGCCTTCTCAATAAAAGTTGTTAAAGCAATGGGGCATGGGTATGAAAGGATGAGTTCACGAGTTTGGATTTCAGCGGTCATGATTTGGGATTTCCTTTTAGTCTATTATTTTACAAAAAAAAAAAATCCCAACGGCTTTGTCGTTCTCTCATTCATGGTCTACTGTGTTATTGGCTCGCTAATATACTCCTGTAATCGTCTGCTGTTGATTCCTAGCCAAACGTATACAATGTAGCTCTGCAAGTGGCGCTTATTCTTGAGCATGTTGGATTTTGCAAAGTCTCTACGTCTCGATTCAGTATTAGTCATGGTTTGAAGAACATTGAATTGTTTGCGATGCTCAAGCATCAGCAGCTGGTATCTAAAATAAAGAGGCACAAAGGTTCAAATCACTTCATGCCCTAGAAATCCCAAAATTACACAAAACTCCTTTGATCGGATCTCCTGCTGACCGCGTGTGTACTCATAACCTCCCACCAGTCCATCTAATAGGGAGCATTGACGATGTCATCTCTGCCCAACTTGTATCTACCACTCTCCTGGTTCCCAATACGCCCCGAATCCCGGCGCGAACCGCCACCCAGCCGGATGTTGCCAACAATGCTCTCACGAGTTGGCTTCTTGAGGCTCTGCTTAGCCACCATGTTGACCTCATTAGGTAGTGCGACAATGACATTCTTGTCTGAGCCAAATTTGAAGTCGTCGGCCTTGACCTCTTCTTCGTAACGCTTGATCTTGTAGGATGCCTTCATGCCTCGGAGGATTCGCTTCAAGTTCCACTCGATAATGTATGGGCCGGTAGCAGTGATAATACTTGTTTCTTCGGCGCCCTCTCCAGTGTTGAACTTCGCAGGCGTGAAGTCAACAGGCTTACCCGTTTCGTGATAGAACTGAGCAACATGCTCGGGGGTCAATGCGAGTCGTCGAGGATGAGGCTTATCAGTGGCCGCAAAAGCCTTCTCAAATCCAAGCTTGCCTTCATTCTTTCCAGACTTTTGCTGAGCATCAACAAGGAGGATATAGTTCTTGGTAGTTCCCAAAATCCAACGACCATCAGCAGAGACATCGATGCCACTGATCGGATCACCCAAAGCAGGGAGTTGGGTCTTGGCTCGAATACCAAGACGATCGAACAGTCTAATGTCTCCCTTGTTACTGGCAACAGCGATATAGCCCTTTTCGGTGGTCGCAAGGGCTGAGAAGTCGTTCTTAGATGCGTATTGCTTCATATCTGCATCTACAAGTTTGTTTCCAGACAGTCGAGGATCAACGCGGTACAATGCGTTGTTTGAGACACCTAGGAAGGTCTGCTCAGACGTCATTTGTGCAAACTTGTTCTCGGGCGCAAATGTGACAACGGGAATATCATCGTGCACATGCCACTCGTCAACAACCTTTCCGTATTCCAAATCCATACGGTAAAGCTTGTTCGGGTCTATTTCGTTTTGCAAAATAAGATCGCGATCCTCGCTATGCAGCATGACCTTCTTGGGATTCATCAGTTTGCCCGATGGAGTAGTGACCTTGGAAATGTTGGTGGAGAATTCAAGGTGATTATTAGGCGTGTGCTTGAATACACCAATCTTAGACCCGCGGACAACAAAGGAGCGATCGTGCTTGTAGCCGACTGCCAGCTGAGAGTTGACTTCACCATCGGCATTCTTGGGAAAGGTGCTGTCGTTCTCCTCATCGCTGTCATATTCTTCGTCTCGGGCACGGTCGTCTTCGAGCTCTTCTTCTTCTTCCTCCTCTTCCTCCTCCTCCTCGGTCTCGGGAGCGTCTTCCATTGTTAAATCGCCAAAAGCATCAAGAACATATTCGCGTTCCTTGTCTTGCATTTTCTGCCACTTGGTCTCGTTTAGCCTTTCCCAAATGGCTTGCATAATTGCCTCTTGGAACTTCTCGAGAGTTGACTGATCCTTAAAGCGAAGCAGCCAGGACCGTGCGGTTCCGTCGCTGCTGAAGTGGTTGAAGACGAAGGAGAGATATTCGAAATCAAATACGGGGTTGAAGTCTGCGACAACAGGAGTACCCAGGTAAGCCTTGTCACCGGACTCGATCTGAAGCCAGTACTCCCACTTGCCAACTTCCGAGACCTGGGCAATGATTGAGTCATCTACAAGGGCGAAATGGCCAGGCTGAGGATCGAATACATGAAGTTCTGCCGTAACAGCCGCATAGATCTCTATGGCTTCAGGCGGGTTGTTGGCATCCGGCCCAGTCAAGACTTGAGGCTCAATCTCCTGTTCGGGGACGACTTCTGGAATAACCTCTGGGGCACGCTTTGCGGCAGAGTTAGCGGCATTCTTGGACAACATGTCGTCGACAGACTCGATAGATCGAGCAAGTGTAGGGCTATGAAGTGGGCTCGCAGGCGGGATAGGATCCTCCTCCTCAAACTCAAATTGCTGCAGATCGGCCTCTGTAGCAGTGGAGTTGGACTTGCGGTATTTGCGTTCGTACTGGCACTCTTGAGCGACTCTCACAAACTGCTGTACTTGCGCTGATGTGACAGTGGAGTCGCAAACAAACTGGAACAGGTCACCAGTATCACCGCTGAGATCCTTCCAGGCAAGAACCTTGTCGCCAGTTTCTCGGATCTCGAAACGGAAACACAAAGCTTCGTCTAGCAGGAAGGTCTTTTCGTCTTTCTCGGATGCAAGAGCGTCGATTTCAGCGTCTTCGCCTTCTTCCTCGGCAAGGAGTTCCGCTTCGCCCTCTTCAAAGACACGCTGTACGACAAGTTGGTATTGAAATTCTTGGTTGGTGCGACGGATTCGGATGGCCGAATCTCTGAAGATGAGTTCGGAGTAGCCCTTGGGCGATAGAGGTCGAACGAGGTAGAGTTGGCCTTGGGGCAACTCGATCAGGGTTTCCTGTGCGCTTGAGCCGAAGATGAGCTTGCCGACTGGAAGAAAAAGCAAAATGTTAGTCGTGTTATACTTGGAATGAAATGATTTAATGAATCGGAAAGTAAAATGATGAAACACCAAGCAGTCGGGCGGCTCTGTCCTTTATGCCGAAAGTGTAGTTGTTGGTTATAGGCAAAAGGTAGGGATGATGCGGGGCGGTCACTTACTTCCTCGTAGGGCGAACATGCTGATCCTGGCTTTGAAAGGCAGAAGAAAAAGAAAGGGAAAGAGGTGGGCGTAAGTGCGTGATGCGTGGGCGGTTGTTGGCTCTGAATCAAAAGCTAAGGCGCTGATGCGGCTTCCCTAACTTCGGAAATGGAGAGGGAGAAAAGAGGAAGTGGGAAGTCGACGATACTATCGCTGCACGAAGAACTAATAAAAAAAAGCTGTGACGTGACGATAAGACACCAGGGCAGAAGCGGGTAGGATCAGGCAGGAAGGCAGGGTCGCTCTTCCCGGTTTGCTACTGGCTCTTTCTTTTAGTCGTCTGCTTGTCTTGTGACGGCACGAAGTGAAAGTGCAGTTATGACAGCACCTAACGTCAGATTTCTAGGCCAACAGTTTGGAGTAAGAGCAAGCTAGAGCGTGTGTGAAGGTAACAAGCTGCGTCATAGCATGGAAGGAAGTACAGATGATAAAGACTGTTGTTCTTCCGCCTGTTTTTTTCTCTTTGTGTACTTTGTTTTGGCCTTGGTTGGAGGGGTCCTTTTGCCACAGTTGACGTGCGCCACAAAGGATAGGGCGTTGAATACCTCCTTAGTTGATAACTTAATACCTATTGGGCCTTGATCGTCTTGCACCAAAGTTCACTCCTTTACTTATTTGCGTCTAGATATGTTTTCTCTCATCTGATACAAAAGGCAAAGGAATAATTTAGATATGGGGACTGCTTTATTTTTTTATCGGTTCAAGAAGATTCCTTATTCAATTTCAATTTGTAACGTCCAGTAACTGGACAGTCGCCAATCCAATCACAAACTAGTAACTTGCTATGGGCTTCATAGACATATCCAGCAAAATGGGCTCTCAAAAGAAGCCATCATGTAAATTCCCTTTCATATCTCACATATGGCCTTGTATAATAAATGACTCTGACGCTATAGCAAACACGTCCACGAGATGGTAGAAAGACAAGAAAGAAAGCAGGAAATCATAGATGCTCACCGCGATCAGAGCTCACCTTCAGCCTGCACCTTGATACCTTCCATCTCTTCTCCCAATGGCCCCTTCTCATTACCGGCACCCAAGGGTTCATCTGGTCGAGAGATCCCAGCAAAATTGTCGACCACTAGCCGAGCCACGTTCCTACCCATGAAAGCACTAGTTTCCATACAAGATATGAAGCTTTCAATACCGGAAGTGTAGTAGACGCCCTTACCAATAACAGGGTCTTCAAATGTGACACGAGGCAGCTCGATGGGATAAGCATAAAATGAGTGGGGATAATACCACGAGATGTGCTCGCTCTGTTTCTTGCCAGAGACAACCGGCTCAGGAATTTCAGTTCCCAAAATACGGGTGAGGAATTCCGCGGTGACGACCTTGGGCGAGAAGATCTTATAAACGCGCTCCCTTTGCCCGGTCTTCGGGTTGGTGACGTATTTCAAGGTGCTGATTGAGTAAAACCCGGTACGTCCAACACCATCAGCTCCCTGTCCTGCTTCATCGCCCTCAGCCAAGGTCGTGTAGACAGTGGCGGGCGCCTTGCTTCCGGGCTTCATGCTAAAGAACTCGGGGTTCAGTTCCAAAGACGACGTGAACAGTGTAACGTGAAGTTTGGTGTATGGAATTTCGTCGATTACACGATCCAGAACACCCTTACCCGCCTTGATGTTACTAAACTGCCAGGGGTTGGCGATGATGACATTATCGAACTCAACGCCATAATTTTCGGCAGTGTCGTCCTTTGAGTGAGCGTCTGCAGTTGTAATAATGTATTTGGATGACGATGATGACTGTGCTTTTGTTTTAGACTTCTCGATAGAGGCCACGGTCAAGTTGCGGTAGACAGCGGCTCCACTATCCATTATCATCTCATCGAATATACGCCAATTGCCTGTTTCAACAGACATAGCATTATCGGTGGCCAATGACACCTACTTCAGTTAGTCTCAGAGCTGGTAGGCAGCAAAGTCTCAACGAACCAGAGTCTCCAATCCATGGATGTAAGCCAAGTTGGAGGCATAGTTGACTCGTGTGGCAACCTGTAAGATCTCACGGGCAAAACGAGGATCAATGTTCTACATTGTTAGCCATTTGAGATTTGTGATTGAGGATGGTGCACTTACGGCATTTTTCAAGACCTGCTCTCCCGTAAGACTTGTAAACCGGTTCAAACCCAGCTGCTCTGCTCTTTGAGACAGCGACTTGAAAGGAAAGTATGGGTCTTCATAGAGCTTGAGGAACTCTCCGATCATACTATCTACAAGCTTCTTGACCCTGTACGGTGAGAGGCCATACCTCCAAAACATTTTGGCTAGATCCCACCCTCCCCAGGACCCCTCGGTGGTCTGGAAGACGAAGTCAATACCATCCCATATGGCTGTCACATCGTCTTTGTCTAGCCGGTGAGGCTTGCTCAACGGGAGCTGAAATTGTCTGCTCGTATTGACAAGGATGTGATTGGCACCGACGAAGATGGATGCACCCAGCTCGATAGGTAGAGAAGGGTCGTTGTAGGCGGGGACCGTCAATGAGCGACCTCCTACATGGTCCGTCTTTTCAAAAACGGTGATATTGATTGCAATGTTCTCTTCCAGGGCATATTTCCTCAAGTGAAACGCTGCTGATGACCCAGCGGCGCCAGCTCCTATATCGAAATGTCAGTTTACGTCAACCCTTAAATGAACAGGGCTGAACAGTAACGCCTCGGGAAGTGTGCCAAGGTGTTGGTCCAGAACCTGTCCTGCTGTGAGTCAAGGTACGGACCAATGATAGCAACATTGTTTACGGTCTCGGCCTCACATGGAACACTTAAAAGTGATGCAATGAAGGCCAATCCAAAAGTCGTTGAGAAATACATCATGTTTCGTGATGATGAGGTCGAGATGTCGCGTATCACGTCAGTTCAGGACTGAGAGTGTCTGCTCACGTGACGTAGCAACAATATCTTACGCATGTTCTCATGAGTAAAATCAGAACATGAAGCATTTCTCAAGTCTCCTATTTAACACGTCAGGTTAGATTAACAATGCCTATCTTCTAAGCTTCACTGACGTATGGCATTCACTATCCATCCGCTTTACACTAACATGTGAGTTTCGACATATGTAGTATGATTGACTACACATATCAGGAAGCGGGCGGTACAAAATGAAGGCTAATCAAAAAGACAAAATGGTGTGTGAACTGTAAATTTGGTATATTGATATAGCACCAGAAGCCACAAGTATTCCATCCAGAAAAAGAATCCATACTAAGGCATACGCTAATGCAACCTTTCATCTCGTAACAAAGACTACCCAGGGAATCATGATCCTTCCTCTCTAAACGCCAAGCTCAATGCGAATTGTGCAACCTTCCCTTAAAAACAGAGATTCAAGGTTGTTCCCTAACCATATAGAAATATGCGAAGATCCCCATTTTTTTTAATTCCATAATCAACCTAAACCCCAAATAAAAATCGTGAAATGCAGAATGATAACATATTGGGTAAACGTGAAATCAAGGGCTCTCATCACTGCTGCTATAGCCGCTCTCCGCCGCGCCAGCAGTAGCAACGGAACTAGCGTCATGCGACAGCGCCGGGTTTGCGCTGTTACTCTTACTCGCACCTCGGGCAGTGCCGGCAGCCGCAGCAGCACTACTGGTACGGCGAGCGGCTTGTCGAGGACGGTTTGGCAGCGCCTTTGGATCTCGGCTGGCCGCGTACATGTTTTGGCTGGGCGAGTCATCGGGTTCGTCGCCCTCTTCATCGCCACTGCTAAGATCAACGCCATCAGGGTAGCCATCCGACTGATGTTGCAATTTCCGCTGTCCCATAAGATCTCTCAATGATTCAGATGTATCCATATCATCTGACATATCATCGTCAGAGTCCACGGTAGATTCACTAGGACTGAACGGTGGAAAGAAAATCGCAGGGGGTGGCAGCGAGACTGGTGTCAGTCGCTTAATGCGACCTGACATATATTCAATCTCAATAGGGAGGGGACCCATAGTCGGCAAAGACCTTAAAGCACCTGAGACTGGAGACGAAGTTGACATAGTTGCCAAACGACGGACGACGGCATCTGTAGATTCGCCAATCCTTCCACCAGCCATCTGGATTGAGGATAGTTCATCTTGTTTGGATCTTTTGGTGGAAACAACTACCATGAAGTGATCCTCAGGCAGAACTCCACCCAAACCGCAAGGCTCAAGGGGGTAGTGCTGCATATATTGGGCCTTGTCGCTCCAAGTGAAATCCAAGTCAACGTCACTGGCGTCATCGGTATCGTCTGTAAGGCTTGGCGGGTCTTCGCTATCGATATCCATAGCTGTAGTCGCCTGGGTCGACAAAACCCCGCGGTCGGTCAGTGGTCGGTAGTTGAGAAACGATCCAGAGTCTGTTCGTCGGAGGGGCGACGGCGGAACCTTGAAAGAACCCTTGTCTGATTGTGTTTGGCCGGCAGCTCGCATCTGGGTAGTGGGTGACATATCACCGGGATCTCCAGACAAATCTGTACAGAACGGAGCACCGCTATAGTAGATGATGGCGCCGTCATGACGGCGCTTCCTGCGGCTAGACACACCAGAACCACTGAATCCCCATCTCGATTCGCCAACATTGCTTTCCTCAGGGGGGCCAAACGAGGAGACAGTCTCATCGAGCGAAGTCTGGCCACCTGAAGAATCCTGTTGCGCAAACAAGGGCTTGTAGTGAAAGCTCTCGGAAGGAGCACACAGCTGTGGGTCGTACTTGAGGCCATTCTTGCTCGAGCTTCCTGACTGAAACTCATCGCCTGTAGAGCGACCCGTCTTCTGACGTTTGCGCTTGCTCTCGGATCCGCCCTCAGTGTCGTCCGTCGAGGGGCTCTTCTGAGAGTTGTATCCAGAGCTGTCACTACTGAACTTTGTTCCCTCTGTTCCACCACGCCATCGAATCTTTCGGCCGTCGGGCGACAACTGGAACTTGGTGCTCATGCCAGTCACAGCAGATCGAACGAAATCAGGGGTAACGTTAATCATGTGGAGCTGAGCCAGATTGCAAAGCAAGTTAAGGTAAACCCATCCCTCAGCATCAGGATGAACATCCTGGTTGTGCTGTACCGCTAACAGTTCTGGTGGCACTAAGCCTAGATGGCGGATATAATCCATGTTATCGGCTGGCACTTGGGTACGATCTGGGTCTAAATCAAGGGGCCGTGTGGGTCGTTGTTCGGGCAGGGTTGTCATTGGAGGCGAAGGGTTTGTGCCTGAACCAGTGCTATTGCCGTTGCCGCCGGACTCGGTATTGTCTCCATTGGAATTCGATGCGGAGCCATTATCAGCAGAACGACTCTTTTTACCAGAGTGGCCGGGTTGCTGTTCGTTAGGGAGGATTCGGGCCTCTCTTGTAGGCTCTTTGCCGCTTGTTTGCAGTGTCGGAGGTTCGTGAATAGAGGAGTTCGAGGTGTTAGTAACGTTTGGTTGTGTGTCCGCAACGACAGACGCTAGAGCGGCAGAACTGCCACTTGGCTGGACAGGCTGCTTCCTCACCACGTGGCGTCCGCCGATCTTGCCTGTAAACAACTGTTCCAGCCGACGAACGACAAGCTTCTTTCTCTCCTTCTCTGTCATGATCATGTGTCGGGGATATAACCCCTCGGGAATATCGCGGAGATAATTTTCGACTGCTTCCGACGACTTTGCTTGCGAGCCCATGCTGGGACGGCTCAAAGAGGTCCCCGACGACTTGGCACCAGTGGACATGGAAGCATAGGCGGAGTCAGCTGGGCGGAAGTTGGATCCTGATGATGATGATGCGTGCTTAGATCCAGAACCGGAGTACATGTTGTCGCGACTGGCATGGCGAGACTTCTTCTTGTTCTGCGACGACGACGTATTGGGAGATCCATCTAGACTTGCTGCAAAGTCTCGGAGTGTGGCCTCGAGTTCTCTCTTCTTCTTCTTGGGCAGTCCATGACACTTGATCTCGAAAAGCTTCTCCTTTCGAAGCATATCTGGACCTGTGTTCTTGTAACGTTTGAGCTCCTCACGGAGCTTCTGGATTTCTACCGTGAGGTCATCAATGACACTTCGGTAATCATCTGCACTGCTACTATGTGCTGCTGTGAGTTTAGGGGGTGCGAGTTGATTGTAGTAGGGTTTGTCTTCGTTTGAAGAGTCGGATTCCTTTTGGAAGAAAGGGGGATCAACTATTAATTGAGTCAACATGATGTCCGTTCCCTTTCGTTTTGAGATGATCGCTTACCTTCCATGACATTACTGTCAAATGTGGCGGTTGGGTTCTGGTTTGACTGATCAAACCATGTATTAGGGTCGCTTTGGCCGGTCTCATTACTGTCGCCCGATGAATTACGCCGAGGAGATGATGTCGTCGTCGTCTTGACAGCAGGTCCTGAGCCCTGGCTGGCCTTGAGTGATGCATCGCGTGCTAGTCGGTGATGACGAAGAGTGACCGAGTTCGCGGGGGATGTTCGCCGGGGGAGCGGGTGGCCAGTCTTGGAAGAAAACGGCGGCGGTTGCGTTCCTTGAGAAATATCTTGATTAAGTGGCATTGTCTTTCATGTAATTCAAGTATGAAGTATTGATGATGGACAATTTAGCATTTCCCGAAATGCGAGGCAGTTAGCATGTCGTAGAAACTAGTCGTCGAGCTGTGTTCTGGTAAGAACGTCAGGGTCCGGGTCCGACGATCCGTGACGTAGGGCCTAGAAGCACCTTATAGCGGGCTGAGAGCCTGGACGTCAGGGGACTTATTAGCACAATCTGTTATTAACAAAACATAGCAATATATGATGTCGGGTATGAGCAACGAAGGTTATCGCAAGCGGCTGAGAAGAGCTTCTATTGGCTGTTGGGTGACGAGCGATCGATCGATCGAAGCTTCATCGCCAAATGACGAAAGATGATGGCAGGCCAGTTACACAGTCTCAAAGGGGAAGAATGCCGGGTGTTTCTAGGACACTCACCTTTGCTAAAATTCACTTTAACACAATTAAGACCCTGAGATTGGACTTTTGCCAAATCCCCAGTTTTGATCCGACTGTGCAATTCTTTGGTGGAGAGATTTCCCGTATGATGGTTAATTTGGTGTCGCAGTTCTCAATTAGTCGATTGAAGCTTTCTCTCCACAATCAGCTTTTGGCCACAAAATATCGCAACCACTCCTGGAATCGCAACCGTTTGAGTGGTGATGTTTACGTAGTCTCGATAGCTCTTGTGAGCTTGGTTTAGTGACCAGAATCGATAAATCTGAAGATGCCGAAACTGGGTAATTGTGTCGTCGCGTAAGTGACCAAAATGTTTTGTGGCGATAATTAGATCAGTCGAATACTTGGCAAGTAAGTTATCGTCGGTATTCGCTCGTCTTTCGAATGCTGAATTGTGTACAAGATTGTTTATTGTGCTGGCGATTCGTAGCCTGGGTTGTGCGGAGTGTTGGACGGTAAGGATCAGGTCAAGTTGTCGTAGTTGAAAAGTGCCGTAATGAAGAGTAGGAGCTTTACGAAGCAGCAAAGCCAGACAAGTTTCCAGAAACTGAAATGTCTTTTTTAAAAGAGAGAAGAAGTGGTGGAGTCCGGTATGCCAACGGGCGATATGTATATGAATAGACCAGGGTCGCTCAGGGTACTCAAGTCGACAGGGTGTGAGGAATTAGGGGAGAAGCGACCGTTCCACGGCGGCAGAGAGGGGAGGAAACGAGGTCTAGAATAGTTGAGTGTGATGTGGACGGTTTGGATAGTACAGGATGAGAATTCAAGCAAGCCGAGCCAGAGGGAGCTCAGAGTCGAGTCAAAAGAATAAAAAGGGTAAACAAGCCACAAGTGGGAAATACCGTCGCAGTAGGATACTTAACAGAGTGCAGTCCGTTTAAGGCTGGAGGTATGGGAGGCAAATCTCAATAGTGACAGTGGCAGTGGTAGTGGACGGAGGAAGGAGAAGGTATTCAGGGCCTCCACCAGCAACAGCAAGAGTGCAACTCGAAGCATGCCCACCAGGTCCAGCCAGAGCCACTGCGACTACCAAGGCACCCGAGTCCCGGTGCGTAGCGGCATCGCAAGGCGGCGAAAAGAAGGGTTGGTTGAGTGAGGATTTGCCAGGTTGGGACGAGGATGCAAGAGCTAGAAGGTCAGATCGCGCCCTCATTGCTCCGATTTCCACGTCGCTGGAGAACCATAGAGATCAGAGAACATCGGGCCCAAAAAAAAGACAAAGCAGGGACCTCCTCTAACGGGCTCGACTAGCGCAACACCTAGAGTGTGTATGAATTATAGATGGACCCCTTTTTTCGGTCAACACCTGCTGCTGCTTCGTCCTTCAGCCGATAGGACGCTGCAAACAACAGCCGTTGGGGGTGTTTCAAAAGATTTGATACAACCACGTCTGCAACTGTCACCTCGCTTACGCCCAGAGTCCCAGTGCGGGGGCTAGACGAGGACAGCCAAGCCAATGACGGTTCAAACTCATGGAAAGAAAACAGGGCAAGTGGCCCGCGTACTAGTGCCGCGGAAAGAATAGTCTTGTTTTTCTTTCACCTGTGGCTTCTGTGGTCGCTGATCTTGATTTGTGTCTGTCATCGGCCTTGTTTGACCAAGGCATTTGGCTTCCAGACTCCTGCAAACTGCAAACTGCAACACGAAACGGCACACCGGAACTTTACTTTTAGGGAACATGGATGCAACTTCCATTGTGATAGATAAAGAAATGCCGAGCGAAACACGTGGTTTGATTAAGCCATTGACAAATTCCTGAAATGCTTCGAATTTCCAAGAATTATAATTGCAAATCATGCGATCCTCACATTACACCAAAATCAGATGCACTGAAGAACCCTCCACCAGGAAATAGACACCTATCCATCCTTCCACCCAGTAGTAAGGCTCGGAGGTAACTCTTAGCCACCCGGGTGCTTATCACCAACTTTACACCCGACTCCACCCTCCTTGCAATTGATCTTCAACCACCCAGCAACAAGCGAGTTGCTCCTACTAAACATTTGATGTCACAGCCAAAAAGCAGTGTTTGCATCTTGTTTCGTTCATGATATCTGTGTATACAGCTGCTTATCCTAGCCTCTCACTATAGAGGGCATTTGTTGCCTGTCTCCCGATATCCTCTCTTGACAGAAATGTCCAAACACTACTCCCGGGGAGCCGGACAGGAAATCCGCCTCTGTCTGGTGTCCATGCGTATAATCCCTGGAAGCCTCGTGAGCTTGTGAGTTGCCCTTCCCAGAACATTCTCCTCTATTCTCTGCGTTCCAAGTACTCGAACGAAGATCTTGTGGTTTTTCCAAGGTAAGATGTGAGCTGATACAAACCCCTAGTTCCGTCGTCAGCTGTTCTACTGTGTACTGAGGCTCTGTTTTGCAGATCACTTTCCACATGACGTCGACCCCAGTGAGAATTTCAGGGTCCTTGCACACAACCCAATACATCCCCTGAGACCCTGAGACCCTGCTTGGAACAGTTTCGACGGGGTTTTTACAGCAAGAGACTTGTTTTCCTTGATTTCTCGCAATACGTAGGCACCTAAACAAGGATAGGAATCAAGAATTCTCTGATGCCGTGGAATTACGGATAAGGCTTATCCTTCCCGTCTGAAGGTCACGAGACTTGGACAGGGACAGATGCTATTCCGATGATTCTCCGCCCTTACCTACCAAGGATGGTCTAGAAACATTGGGAAAGTTCCCGCAGTCATCAAAAACATCTGCAGCCAGGATGTACACACCCTAAACCTTTCTTCTGTGGCAATGGGAAACCAAATGTCGAGATCGCAATATCGAATTCTCAAATCCATGAAAAATTCATGTATCGAGTGGCAAAGACCATCTCTCGCGCATATCGCCACGCCGCTGTTCGGATTTAACGACCGAAAACACTCTGATTGGGTGGTTTGGCGCTTCCTCTCTTTTCGATCTCGAAGAAGCGCACCGTTAGCTTGGATCGAAACCCACGGGACGACCCTTCGTGCAGGAGTGGCTCAGTAGGGAAATGGGGTTATGCTTGAAAGGAGACGGCTAAGGCCTGTCGATAGCACCCAATCTACCAATCCAACTACTGGCTTAGGGAACACGACGATTTAGACATCTTGGCTTGAAAGGTTTATACTTGCATTCATGTCGATCAGAGTCCCTGAAACAGACACCAGATACACCTTATCCCGGGAGTCTGGCTCGTTCTTATCTAGAAGCACGATTGTCCCGATGATGGTATTGTGCGATCATCTCCGTGTTGATCACCCGTTAGCCGTCGATATCGCGCTGCCACGCTTGGTCCAAAGCCGATTGACATTCGGCCGTGGTGGGTTCGTTCAGGGCCATCACCAGGTGTCAGGTACAAATGTTACACGGGGAGTGGTGACCGGTTGCACATGGTCAACAGGATCGTGAGTTATGCCTTGGATCTTTTGGTGTCGCATTTTCTAGAGAGTTTGAGGTCTTCTTTCAGATCAACCCAGGGCAATCTCAGCTTTATGCATAGTACAGTCAATTCTGGTGCTTCTACATACATCCAAACGTCGCAACACTTCCTTCACCTTTCAAGGCGGGCCCCATGAGGCTAGCGATGGTGCATATGAGATCATTGAAGCACTTGCAACGGATAGCTGAGCTTCCGTGTTAGTCCTCTCGATCAGTCGTATTTTTCTGCGATTCGCGTGTATTATGAGCTGTCTGCTTTACTGCAAGGCAGAATAACTACAAGACATCAAGATACCGAGTCACAGTCGTGCGGTTCGCAACTCATTACGCCTATGTTTTGTCGTTTTTCCTGTGCCACAAAACACTGGAGTTGACACGAAGCACATTTACTTATTTGGCGTATGACTGTCCTACCACGCGATTTGCTGAAAGCCTACAGGCTCGATTGAGTCTCGACTCTGAGATTGACCCTTATTCCCGCCCGATCTTGGGGACGCTGCCTCTCCCCCACAACCGGAAACCAAAACACGTACCCACATAACATCGCCCAGTCATCCATCGTTCAGAGACACCACACACAATTTCTTTACCAGGAGCACATGCTGGACTCCAGGGCCCTCTGCCCCTCTACCTTCCGCGTGTTAGCCATTTAGCCATTCTACTGCCATTTAAGGGCCCTTGGATAGCGGAGCGGGACCTCCGGCGTCCCTCCAGGCAAGGGTTCTGGAGATGCTCGTCCCCCTGGCAGGTTTGGCTTGGAGCCATAGTCAACCCCTGGGCGATCGTCCAGCGTTCGCATTGGGTGAGCTAGAGCCATCGGGGTGAGCATGTGGCTCGTCAGGTTGTACAGATCTGAAGCGTGTGGAGACTTCTGATCGTCCAGGATGCGGGAGCTGATCTCTGTGATCTGAAGGTGAGGATCTCGGCGATGCCTCCGCGACTCATCATTGGTCGTGTATGTGTCTCCAAGTTCAATCTCGAACTATGGGAGTTTTCTCGCCGAACAGTGGCTGATTAGCTTCTTCGTTCCGCCGTTGGGTCGAGCAGACGCGGCGCTGTGGGTGTGTACATAATCTACAATTTTTCCTTCCGGGTCTGCTATTCGATATCCACTCGTTACTTTTGTCTGGCCTTTAACAATATGATCAACAGGGACAAATCTGCTCCTATCTCATGTCTTGGATTGTATGGTCAGCTTTACATGGATCTTTGTTGAGAATTCAAAGCCCTAGTCTAGATACCCAGAAGGCAAGTAGGCCAGCAGAATACGGCGGGATAACACACAAACTAGACATTAGAAATGCATGGAGGTCTTTTGTCTCAGTGTGCTTCTCATTTGCTGGTTATGTTTCCGACAGGGGCATGGCCAGTTGTTTTCTTTTCCCTTTTAGCATGTCTCTCCATCTTGGACCCTAATAATCGTTTCCAATTGTTGATTCGCGGTTCAAAGGGGAAAAATAAGATATTACTTTATGAAAACGAATGTTCCCTGTACGTGCACCCTGGTTGATACAACTATAGAGATTTCATGATTCAGTCTTGTTGTGGGTGGCAAGAGTGGCAACAAGTCGAGTCAAAATTTGACGAGTGTGAGCAAGTTGTCTTTTGCGTTTGATCAGTATTGAATCAGGGCGTCTGTCATAGGACTATAGAAATCTATTACGCAGTGTTCATGGTAGGCGGGTGAATTGATAAGTTAGTTCTTATAGACATAGTGCACTCGGATACTAGAAAAAAATAGCTACACCATGTCCAATGTAGCAAGCCTAATATTGAGAATATGACAAGATCACAGACAGCCGCGGCTTGTGATCCTAGTTGGTTCAGCAGCTAGTTAATAACCTCACGCTTCTTATTTGCAGATTTGCCACTATGGCCACCCTATACACAGTACTTCAACGTTAAAAACGCAATGACAATAACATATGTGGGAAAGTGCTTAAGGAATGAGTAAGAGGCAGCTATAACAATAATTTATAAACAGTCATCCAGTAAGGTATCAAGCGAGTTGTTATTACTACTTGACCTACCTACATGTGTTCATAACACACATGTTGTTATTGTGTTCAGCCATGTTATGCTTAGGTGAGTCGTCATCCAAAATCATAGAAGCGTTTGAGAAACATTATAATTCTCTATTCTCGGTAATTTTACTCTTTTAAAACTCTAGACTCTAGGTCTATCCAGTCGAGGGTAATTTCTAACCCTCATCAACTCCAAAGCCATGCAGTCGACTGGCACGCATCAAGAACCAACAGCCCACGCCCAGCGCTCAGCCATCAACAAATCGCTAATACTACTACCACTACTACTACACCATCCCTCGGGATTCATTTTATTTTTAGGTATATTTGCTCATCATAGTCATCTTAATTAAGCCTTCTCGAGAAGGGACTTTCCAGTCATCTCCTCAGGCTGAGGCAGACCCATAGCGGCGAGGACGGTAGGGGCGACGTCACCGAGAACACCCTCGGTGGTCTTCTTGAGGCTCCAACCCTCGGGGTAGTTGGCCATGAGAAGGGGTACCTTGTTGGTGGTGTGGCTGGTCTTGGGCTTGCCATCAGCGAACTTCATCTCCTCAGCGTTACCGTGGTCGGCAGTGATGAAGAGAACGTAGCCAGCCTTCTTGCAACCCTCAAGAATCTTGCCAATGGCCTTGTCGGTGGCCTCACAGCCGATGACAGCGGCGTCGTAGACACCAGTGTGACCGACCATGTCGGGAGGAGCAAAGTTGTTCATGACGAAGGGGAACTTCTGCTCGCCGAGACGCTTGACAACCTGGTCGGCGACGCCATCGGCAGACATCTCAGGGGCAAGATCGTAGGTAGCGACGGACTTGTTGGAGGGAACCAGATCTTGGGACTGGTCGCGAGTCTCGAGAGGGAAAACCTTCTCGACACCACCGTTGAAGAAGAAGGTGACGTGAGCGTACTTCTCAGTCTCAGCGATGTGAACCTGCTCAACATTCTGCTTGCCGAGCCACTCAGCGAGAACGTTGCCCATGTGTTGGGGCTTGAAGGCAATCTCGAAAGGATAGTCGACCTTGTACTGGGTCATGGTGACAAGGGGCTTGATCTTGGGGTATTGGAAGTCAGGAAGAGGAGATCGGTCGACATCGCCAAGAAGCTGGGTGATCTGGCGGACGCGGTCGGATCGGTAGTTGAAGAAGAAGACAGTATCGTCATCTGTAAAAGTTAGACACCCTACGTGCAACACAGGTATTCAGTTCAACTTACCCTTGATACGGCGGTCGTCACCACCGACAATGATGGGAGTAAGGAACTCGTCCTTGTTCATGTCACCACCCTGCTCATATCGAGCCTTGACGGTAGCGACAGGGTCCTCAGAGGCCTCACCCTCACCGAGGATAAGACCCTTAAGGGCAATCTCAAGACGGTCCCAACGCTTGTCGCGGTCCATAGCGAAGTATCGGCCGACAACGGTACCGATTTCACCAACGCCAATCTCCTTGATGTTGTCGACGAGCTCCTGCATGTAGCCAGCACCGGACTTGGGGTCGGTGTCACGGCCATCACCGAAGAAGTGGATGATAACCTTGGGCACACCGTACTCCTTGGCGGCCTTGAGGAGGGCGTAGAGGTGAGTTTGCTTGGCGTGCTGTTATGGTGTAAGTGACTGGCAATTACTCGGAACAATGCAAGGATTTGTTCATGATCTGACTTACCACACCACCGTGAGAGACAAGACCGCAGAGGTGCAGTCGGCCGTTTCCACCAGCAGCGCTCTGGAAGGTCTTCTTGATGACATCGTTCTGGCTAAGCTCGCCATTCTTGATGGTCTGGTCAATTCGGACAACGTCTTGCCAGACAACACGACCGGCACCAATGTTCAAATGTCCAACCTCAGAGTTACCCATGAGGCCCTCGGGAAGGCCCACCGCCAGCGATGAGGCCTCGAGCTCGGTGTAACCCTTGGAGTCCTTGTAGAGGGCGTCCATGACGGGGGTCTTGGCGTTGGTGATGGCATCGCCGTCCTTGGGGCTGTCGGCGGAGGGAATACCCCAACCGTCAATGACGACTGTAAGAGTGCAATTCCATGGTTAGCCATGCCATTTCTAGGTATAGTAGAATGATGTAAAAGACGATAATTCAATCCTCCCTCCAATCATTGGGTAATGACTGGGGGAGAGGCTGAGCGTCTCGCAGAAGGACGATGCATTGCAAGCTATCACGATCGCGGGGCATAGAAATGTTTGGAGCTGATGGAGGGGGCGGGGCATGACGACGTACTGAGGCAGGCTTTTTGGTCGGTCTTGGACATGATGGCTATTTGTTGTTTAGGTTTTCTTGCACTGGAGCAATGAAAGAAAAGACTGGAAAGAAAAAGAGAGGAACTAGGTCGAGGTATAAACAAGAGAGGTTTTGGGTCGACACAGATAAGGATAAGACAGGACGGAGAGTAATTCGGGCCCTTGTCTAAGATTGAGTAAAGGAATGATGCGTGATTTGATGGGGACTGTCGATTTTGCAGGGAAACACGTTAGTTGTAGTGGGGGTCTATGTCATGCCATTTAGTGACATGAGTCGAATTGATACTGTGCAACATCACCTATAACACGCGTAATGTACTGTACAATGATGAGCTCACACTGTAACTCTTTCACCTTTCCTCACCCTCTTTCGGACCGTCCACCCAACAACAAAACTGCTCATCGGCCCAATCGATGTCTACTATTTGCCCACCACCACCATCTCCAGCGCGATAAACGTGGAATATCCATTTTAAGGGACTTGGATTTTATGCAAGGCTGAAAGGTTCCACCCGGTCTATTTCCCCTAGCTGGGAGTTCTCACCTCGAATCAAAATCAAATCATTGTACTACACCGCATCCACATCGATCTCGTCCGATTATCTCTCCCTCCTTCTTCACCCTTTTCCGGTCGAGCCCTCGAGCGGTCAAGTCGGAACCGATCGTATCATAAAATCGACAGACCATGTCTCCCTCATCAGCATCAGCCTCGGCGCCGGCGCCGGCGCATGGCCCACACCCACTGGCTCTACCGCCTACCTTCTCTCCCGATACTCTCGATGCCCTCTCTGAGCTATCCCTTGTGCTCGCGCGCGTCCGTGCCGGTATTCAATCATCAGCTGGAATTACTACCGAACCTGCGCCTGGCACCACAGGAAACAACGCGCCTGGACCTACACTGTCTTTTAAAGATGTGCCGGGCGCAACTGACGGGCTAAAACACAAGTTGCAACGAGCTCGCGCACAAGTTCGCGAACTACCTGATATGGACCGGTCCATCGCGGAACAGAACGACGAGATTCGTGAGCTTGAAACCCGCATCGAAAAGCAGCGTGTTCTACTTCAACGGTTGAGGGATGAAGCTACGGGACGAGATCGAAAGGACGATATCAGCGCTGGTGATAAAATGGAGTTGTGATATACGAAATCGTGTATTATGGGCCAGTCACCTATGGCATTTGGAGTGGCCTGTTTAACATTAATTAATGCCTTGGCTTATCAGCACGGTGTTTGGAGTTTCAAGGTCAAATAAATCATATTTATCATGCAATTATATTATCATTCTCTTGTTATCCATCGTGTATTATCGTGGTACAAAACTACTCAATAGGGAATCTATCATCATTACTTCTACTTTCGTGGAATATTGAGCTTCTTTAGAGCTTCCTCTACACTGACGCCAGGCTGGCCGGGCACAACACTCCTCCAAAGATCATCGCTGAGCCTCTCGTTTTCTGATAGAGTGGTCCAATTGGGACTGTGGCCCGCCTTGAGCCACTTGAAATCATCTACTTGATCCCACTGATTCTCGTCTGGCTCTTCTGCTTCGGTTCTCTGTTCTTGGTTAGCTGAAATCGTGTCAGATAAGATGCGAACAAGTCTTACGTATGGGGTGGGCAACGGCGCAAATCGCATGCCAGAGCAATCCTCAATGATGGGATGGCTTCCGCAATGCAAGTAGATATCGACATTGCTGCACTCGTGAATTCGAACTTGTCTGGCCACAACCACGATAATGCTATCGGACACTCCTGTGATATGGACCGCGCCGTTAACACGGCCTCCGACGATGAGACTCTTGGATACATTCTTGATAGCGAGGCCAGGGAATGCTGAGCCCTCAGTTGTTGGGATTGACATGTCGATAATGCAGCCGTCGATATCAGTAAGACTACCAGATGAGGTTGCGCGTGACGCTGAGGATGGCAGGATTATGTGCAGGTTTGAGTGGTTTGAGATTCCGATATTCTTTGCTGCTGAGAAGCTGGGTTTCCGGACAGACGAGGCGCTAGGTCTTTTCATCTCTTCGTTGTAGTTCTTGTACGTCTCTTTGGATGGTAGCTCGCTGAGTGTATCCTCCTTGTTCATGGGCGGAGGGCTGACGATGCCAGGAATAATGGTTGCGTCGTGCTTAACCCGAGAATGACTTCCGGGGTTGAGACGAGGATCGTTCTCGGGAGCACCCATGTCCACATGATTGGTCTTTGGGCGGCGGAAT